>NC_057806.1:509536859-509806055 GCF_018294505.1 Triticum aestivum | reverse complement strand
GTTCAAATAAGTTTAAAAAATATTGAAGTGGCCATGTAACAGATGAGTTCTCGTCCGAAACCCTGATACTCTGAAAGAGTTTGTCCAGTTTGTACACGAAGTGCATCCAGTTTTTGACGTGACCCTTTCTACTCTTTCGCGCATGCTATGCGGGTGATATGATGATACCATGCCAAGTTTCAACATTTTCAGGATTCATTTTGTAGTGATTTTCAATTTCACGGTCATTTAGCTCTCTAAACAATTAGGTAAATGACCGAAAAACAACAAATGATGTCAGAACATGTTGGAAATTGATGACGTCGCTTTGAATGCTGCATACTGAACACAAAAGAAGTCCGGAGTTCAAATAAGTTATTAAAAATAAAAAAGAGGTGCAATGCTGGTTAATTTGCTTCAAGCCATTCAGAATAGTGTAGACTGCACTGCACATAGCTCAGTGCAATCTATGCTATTCCGCAAGGCTTGAAGCTAATCAACATATAGGTGAGCATTGCAACTCTTCGTCATTGTCTGTGCACTCACGGCTTATAAACCGCTCATACTGCCTCTCTCTTGGCGAGGTGGGACTAAAAATCAGCTTACAAAGAAACTCTAGTACCGGTTCATGGCATGAACCGGTACTAAAGGTCTTCGTGGGGGCCCCAGACTGACCATAGCCTGACACAGCCTCATTAGTACCGGTTCGTGGCATGAACCGCTACTAAAGGTTACCCACGAACCGGTACTAATGATACCCGCCCGCCTAGCCGTTGGAACCGGCACTAATGGTCACATTAGTGCCGGCTCAAATTCAAACCGGCACTAATGTGCTTCACATTTGACCCTTTTTCTACTAGTGATATCTCTCAACTCGGGTATTTACTTGAAATATTAACTTCAACTCCTGGAACATCTTATATGGTCCATGACGTTCAAAATGTCTTTGAAATCCCGATTCTAAGCTGTTAAGCATGGTGCACTAAACTATCAATTAGTCATCATATTGAGCTAGCCAAACGTTCATAACGTCTGCATCTGCTCCTGCAATAGGTCAGTCACCTAGCGGTGCATCAAGGACATAATTGTTCTGTGCAGCAATGAGGATAAACCTCAGATCACGGACCCAGTCCACATCATTGCTACTAACACCTTTCAACTTAGTTTTCTCTAGGAACATATCAAAAATAAAAGAGGGGAGCTAAACGCGAGCTATTGATCTACAGCATAGATATGCTAATACTACGAGGACTAAGTTCATGATAAATTTAAGTTCAATTAATCATATTACTTAAGAACTCCCACTTAGAAAGCTCTAATCTTCTAAGTGATCACGTGATCCAAATCAACTAAACCATAACCGATCATCACGTGAAATGGAGTAGCTTTCAATGGTGAACATCAATATGTTGATCATATCTACTATATGATTCACGCTCGACCTTTCGGTCTTAGTGTTCCGAGGCCATATCTGCATATGCTAGGCTTGTCAAGTTTAACCTGAGTATTCTGCGTGTGCAAAAACTGGCTTGCACCCGTTGTAGATGGACGTAGAGCTTATCACACCCGATCATCACATGGTGTCTAGGCACGACGAACTTTGGCAACAGTGCATACTCAGGGAGAACACTTTTATCTTGAAATTTAGTGAGAGATCATCTTATAATGCTACCGTCAATCAAAGCAAGATAAGATGCATAAAAGATAAACATCACATGCAATCAATATAAGTGATATGATATGGCCATCATCATCTTGGGCTTGTGATCTCCATCTCTGAAGCATCGTCATGATCACCATCGTCACTGGCAGGACACATTGATCTCCATCGTAGCATCGTTGTCGTCTCGCCAATCTTATGCTTCTACGACTATCACTACCGCTTAGTGATAAAGTAAAGCATTACAGGGCGATTGCATTGCATACAATAAAGCGACAACCATATGGCTCCTTCCAGTTGCCGATAACTTGGTTACAAAACATGATCATCTCATACAATAAAATTTAGCATCATGCCTTGACCATATCACATCACAACATGCCCTGCAAAAACAAGTTAGACGTTCTCTACTTTGTTGTTGCAAGTTTTACGTGGCTGCTACGGGCTGAGCAAGAACCGTTCTTACCTACGCATCAAAACCACAACGATAGTTTCTCAAGTTGGTGCTGTTTTAACCTTCACAAGGACCGGGCGTAGCCACACTCGGTTCAACTAAAGTTGGAGAAACTGACACCCGCTAGCCACCTGTGTGCAAAGCACGTCGGTAGAACCAGTCTCGCGTAAGCGTACGCGCAATGTCGGTCCGGGCCGCTTCATCCAACAATACCGCCGAACCAAAGTATGGCATGCTGGTAAGCAGTATGACTTATATCTCCCACAACTCACTTGTGTTCTACTCGTGCATATAACATCAACACATAAAACCTAGGCTCGGATGCCACTGTTGGGGAACGTAGTAATTTCAAAAAAATTCCTATGCACACGCAAGATCATGGTGATGCACATCAACAAGAGGGGAGAGTGTTGTCTATGTACCCTCGTAGACCGGAAGCGGGAGCGTTATAACAACGCGGTTGATGTAGTCGTACGTCTTCATGGCCCGACCGATCAACCACCAAAACTACGGCACCTCCGAGTTTTTGCACACGTTCAGCTCGATGATGATCCCCGGACTCCAATCCAGCAAAGTGTCGGGGAAGAGTTCCGTCAGCACGATGGCGTGGTGACGATCTTGATGTTCTACCGTCGCAGGGCTTCGCCTAAGCACCGCTACAATATTATCGAGGAGTATGGTGGAGGGGGGCACCGCACACGGCTAAGAGAACGATCACGAAGATCAACTTGTGTGTCTAGAGGTGTCCCCTGCCCTTGTATATAAAGGAGCAAGGGGGAGAGGCCGGCCGGCCCTTGGGGCGCGCCAAGGAGGGGGGAGTCCTCCTCCTAGTAGGAGTAGGACTCCCCTTTCCTAGTCCAACTAGGAAGAGAGAAGGGGGAAGGAAAGAGAGGGAGATCAGGGAGAGGGAAAGAGGGGTCGCGCCCCCCCCCCCCTCCCCTAGTCCAATTTGGACTCCCCATGGGAGGGGGCGCGCCACCTCCTAGGCTGCTGCCCTCTCTCTCCCCTTAGGACCACTAAGGCCCAATACTTCCCCCGGGGGTTCCGGTAACCCTTCCGGCACTCCGGTTTTCTCTGAAATCACCCGAAACACTTTCGGTGTCCAAATATAGCCATCCATTATAGGTAGGTTTAGGTAAGTTTGCCTCCCTTGGCTCTCTTTTGTTTCTTTTTGTATATAGTTAACTTCTACTGGACTATTGCTCCATTTGGAATAAAAGACTGTGAGGTTGTGCCTTGCAGTAGTTACTCAAAAAAATATAGCCGTCCAATATATCGATATTTATGTCTCGACTATTTCGAGACTCCTCGTCATGTCCGTGATCATATCCGGGACTCCGAACAACCTTCGGTACATCAAAATATATAAATTCATAATGAAACTGTCATCGTAACGTTAAGCGTGCGGACCCTACGGGTTCGAGAACAATGTAGACATGACCGAGACACGTCTCCGGTCAATAACCAATAGCGGAACCTGGATGCTCATATTGGCTCCTACATATTCTATGAATATCTTTATTGGTCAGACCGCATAACAACATACGTTGTTCCCTTTGTCATCGATATGTTACTTGCCCGAGATTCGATCGTCGGTATCTCAATATCTAGTTCAATCTCGTTACCAGCAAGTCTCTTTACTCGTTCCGTAATACATCATCTTGCAACTAACTTATTAGTTGCATTGCTTGCAAGGCTTAAGTGATGTGTACTACCGGGAGGGCCCAGAGATACCTCTCCGACAATCAGAGCGACAAATCCTAATCTCAAAATACGCCAACCCAACATGTACCTTTGGAGACACCTATAGAGCACCTTTATAATCACCCAGTTACGTTGTAACGTTTGGTAGCACACAAAGTGTTCCTCCGGTAAACGGGAGTTGCATAATCTCATAGTCATAGGAACATGTATAAGTCATGAAGAAAGCAATAGCAACAAATTAAATGATCAAGTGTTATGATAACGGAATGGGTCAAGTCAATCACATCATTCTCTAATGATGTGACCCCGTTAATCAAATGACAAATCATGTCTATGGCTAGGAAACTTAACCATCTTTGATTCAACGAGCTAGTCAAGTAGAGGCATACTAGTGACACTCTGTTTGTCTATGTATTCACACATGTATTATGTTTCCGGTTAATACAATTCTAGCATGAATAATAAACATTTATCATGAAATAAGGAAATAAATAATAACTTGAGTATTGCCTCTAGGGCATATTTCCTTCAGTTGGTAGTGCTGACAGCACGCTACGGACGAGGATTCTACGACCAGCAAGATTCATAAGCCTACCCTTCCATCCCGTGAGGCAAGCCCTAATTCTATCGAGGAGGAATTGAAGGTGCACTAAACGAATTCTACTAATGGAAACCGGGAGGCCTAGGTAAGTCATTGGGAATCCCACTATGGAGCCGCCGAAACTATGCAGCACGTCGGCGATGTCTATACTGTTGCACCTAATCAGGGCCACCGAGGATTTACTTTGGTTTAGGCGAAGACCAGAGGCGTCCCCGAAAAGATTGAGCAGATGTAGCAGCGAGTCGACCTCCTCTCTGATCGGGTTGGCGAAGATCACAGCGTCGTCAGCATAGAGGCTAATCCTCATGCTGGCACCTCTTCCTGGCAAAGGAGAGAAGATGCCAAGATTTACAGCAGCGTCGAGGAGGCGGTAGAGGGGGTCGATGGCGATGATGAATAGCAAAGGGGAGAGTAGATCGCCTTGCCTCAGGCCCTGCAAGTGGCAAATGGCCTGCCCTGCATCACCATTTAACAAACAGGAGGATGTCACCGTGGAGAGGAGAATGGAGATCCAGTTTCTCCATCTTGCAGGGAAGCCTAGATGTTGAAGCAGTTCTAGAAGATAATCCCAAGAAATGGAGTCGAATGCTTTTTCTATGTCTAATTTGAAGAGCGGAGCAGGCTTGTTTCTTCTGTGAAGAGATTTTACGCATCCTTGGATGTATAGATAACTGTCGTGAATACATTTTCCTTTTTGGAAAGCCGATTGCGCAGGGTATATGATCTGAGGAATGACCGCAGCCAGCCGCATAGATAGGACTTTGGCAATCAGCTTTGCCACCGAGCCCATCAAACTGATAGGTCTGAAATGCTTCACTTCCCGTGCACCTTCTTTTTTAGGTAGCAGCGTGATGAAGGCCTTGTTCAACTCAGAAAAATTTGTGTTGATCACCTGGTAGAATTTGGAGAAGGCAGCCATGATGTCGTCTTTGATGACGCTCCAGCACGAACGGAAGAACTGGCCGGTGTATCCGTCGGGGCCTCAGGCTTTTTCTGCCGGAGAGCTCATAATCGCTGGCCAAACCTCCCCCTCTGAGAACGGGTTATCTAAGACCACATCTGTCACAATAGGTAACTGAAGCTGATCCCAGTTGATTGTGAGAGGCCGGTTTTTCCTTGTGCCCAACTGATTTGAAAAATGTCTGAAAATCTCTTGGGCCTTCTCCTGGTGCTGGGTTAAAACCTCCCCTCCTTCAGTTTGCAGAGAGTGTATATAGTTTTTTCTCCTTATGTTGTTGCACTTTGCGTGGAAGAATTTTGTGCTGGCATCTCCGGCCCTAATCCATAGCACCCGGGAGGCCTGTCTTCTTCTAGCTCTCTCAATTGCCGCAAGGCCGAGCACTCTGGTTTTGAGCATTTTCCTTAATGCAAATTCTTCCTGGGTGAGCTGCCTATTCTCTTGGGCGATGTCTAATCTTAAAATGACTTCATTTGCTATATGGAACTACATCTTGGCCTTGATGAATAGTGATTTGCTCTAGATCCTTAAATCCTTTGCAGTTCTCTGCAGTTTCACCTTCAGTCTGATGTAAGGACAGTCATGTGAGACTGGTTTGTTCCATGCATGCATCACCGTTTCTAGGAAGTGTGGAAACTTGGACCAGTGGTTTTCAAACTTGAATCTTGCTGGTCTTGGTGGGCTAGCACAAGGAGAGAGGAGCAGCGGGCAGTGATCTGAGAAGGATGTGGATGATGCATTCAGCATGAATCCATTGTGCAAAACCTCCCAATCTACATTGCAGAAGAACTTATCGATGCTGCAGAAGGTTGGGTTCTCTCTTTTGTTGCTCCAAATGAATCTTCTGTTATGACATTTGATTTCCTTTAAGCCCGCAAAGTCTAAAGCTTTTCTGAACCTTCCCATAAGCCTCCTGTTCAGGTTAGAGTTGCTTTTGCCTCTAGCTTCATAAATCATGTTGAAGTCTCCTGCTATCAGCCATGGCTCTCCCCCTGGTGGTGCAATGCTAGCCATCTCAAGAAAGAACTCCTTCCTAATGGCTTCTTCAGTTGGCCCGTATGTCGTTGTCAGCCAGTACTGAACATGTTGGGGAACGTGGTAATTTAAAAAAATCCTACGCACACGCAAGATCATGGTGATGCATAGTAACGAGAGGGGAGAACATTGTCTACATACCCTTGTAGACCAAAAGCAGAAGCATTAGCACAACGCGGTTGATGTATTCGTATGTCTTCACGATCCGACCGATCCAAGTATCGAACGCTAGGCACCTCCGAGTTCAGCACACATTCAGCTCGATGACGTCCCGCGAACTCCAATCCAGTAGAGCTTCACGGGAGAGTTCCGTCAGCACGACGGTGTGGTGACGATGATGATGTTCTACTAACGCAGGGCTTCGCCTAAGCACCGCTACGATATGATCGAGGTGGATTATGGTGGAAGGGGGCACCGCAAACGGCTAAGAGATCAAGAGATCAATTGTTGTGTCTATGGGGTGCCCCTGGCCACGTATATAAAGGAGTGGAGGAGGAGGGGCCTGCTAAGAGGAGGAGGCGCGCCCAAGGGGGGGAAATCCTACTCCAAGTAGGTTTTGCCCCCCTTTCCTATTCCAACTAGGAGAAGGGGGAAGGAGGAGGTGGAGAGAAGGAAAGAGAAGGGGGGCCGCGCCCCCTTCCCTTTCCCAATTCGGATTGGGGCAAGGGGGGCTGCGCGCCACCTCCTGCTGCCTCTCCTCTTCCAGCACTTTGGGCCCATGAGGCCCAATAACCCCCGGGGGGGTTCCAGTAACCCCCCGGCACTCCGGTATATATCCGATAACCCCCAAAACCATTCTGGTGTCTGAATATAGTCATCCAATATATCAATCTTCATGTCTCGACCATTTCGAGACTCCTCGTCATGTCCGTGATCACATCCGGGACTCCGAACAACCTTCGGTACATCAAAACTCATAAACTCATAATATAACCGGCATCGAAACGTTAAGCGTGCGGACCCTACGGGTTCGAGAACTATGTAGACATGACCGAGACATGTCGCCGGTCAATAACCAATAGCGGAACCTGGATGCTCATATTGGCTCCCACATATTCTACGAAGATCTTTATCGGTCAGACCGCATAACAACATACGTTGTTCCCTTTGTCATCGGTATGTTACTTGCCCGAGATTCGATTGTCGGTATCTCAATACCTAGTTCAATCTCGTTACCGGCAAGTCTCTTTACTCGTTTCGTAATACATCATTCCACAACTAACTCATTAGTTGCAATGCTTGCAAGGCTTAAGTGATGTGCATTATCGAGAGGGCCTAGAGATACCTCTCCGACAATCGGAGTGACAAATCCTAATCTCGAAATACGCCAACCCAACAAGTACCTTTGGAGACACCTGTAGAGCACCTTTATAATCACCCAGTTACGTTGTGACGTTTGGTAGCACACAAAGTGTTCCTCCGGTAAACGGGAGTTGCATAATCTCATAGTCATAGGAACATGTATAAGTTATGAAGAAAGCAATAGCAACAAACTAAACGATCAAGTGCTAAGCTAACGGAATGGGTCAAGTCAATCACATCATTCTCCTAATGATGTGATCCCGTTAATCAAATGACAACTCATGTCTATGGTTAGGAAACATAACCATCTTCGATCAACGAGCTAGTCAAGTAGAGGCATACTAGTGACACTCTGTTTGTCTATGTATTCACACATGTATTATGTTTCCGGTTAATACAATTCTAGCATGAATAATAAACATTTATCATGATATAAGGAAATAAATAATAACTTTATTATTGCCTCTAGGGCATATTTCCTTCAGTCTCCCACTTGCACTAGAGTCAATAATCTAGATTACACTGTGATGATCCTAACACCCATGGAGCCTTGGTGGTGATCATGTTTTGCACGTGGAAGAGGCTTAGTCAACGGGTCTGCAACATTTAGATCCTTATGTATCTTGCAAATTTCTATGTCTCCCACCTGGACTAAATCCCGGATGGAATTGAAGTGTCACTTGATGTGCTTGGTTCTCTTGTGAAATCTGGATTCCTTCGCTAAGGCAATTGCTCCAGTATTGTCACAAAAGATTTTCATTGGACCCGATGCACTAGGTATTACCCCTAGATCGGATATGAACTCCTTCATCCAGACTCCTTCATTTGCTGCTTCCGAAGCAGCTATGTACTCTGCTTCACATGTAGATCCCGCCACGACGCTTTGTTTAGAACTGCACCAACTGACAGCTCCACCGTTCAATGTAAACACGTATCCGGTTTGCGATTTAGAATCGTCCGGATCAGTGTCAAAGCTTGCATCAACGTAACCATTTACGACGAGCTCTTTGTCGCCTCCATAAACGAGAAACATATCCTTAGTCCTTTTCAGGTACTTCAGGATGTTCTTGACCGATGTCCAGTGATCCACTCCTGGATTACTTTGGTACCTCCCTGCTAGACTTATAGCAAGGCACACATCAGGTCTGGTACACAGCATTGCATACATGATAGAGCCTATGGCTGAAGCATAGGGAACATCTTTCATTTTCTCTCTATCTTCTGCAGTGGTCGGACATTGAGTCTTACTCAACTTCACACCTTGTAACACAGGCAAGAACCCTTTCTTTGCTTGATCCATTTTGAACTTCTTCAAAACTTTGTCAAGGTATGTGCTTTGTGAAAGTCCAATTAAGCGTCTTGATCTATCTCTATAGATCTTAATGCCCAATATGTAAGCAGCTTCACCGAGGTCTTTCATTGAAAAACTCTTATTCAAGTATCCCTTTATGCTATCCAGAAATTCTATATCATTTCCAATCAATAATATGTCATCCACATATAATATCAGAAATGCTACAGAGCTCCCACTCACTTTCTTGTAAATACAGGCTTCTCCAAAAGTCTGTATAAAACCAAATGCTTTGATCACACTATCAAAGCGTTTATTCCAACTCCGAGAGGCTTGCACCAGTCCATAAATGGATCGCTGGAGCTTGCACACTTTGTTAGCTCCCTTTGGATCGACAAAACCTTCCGGTTGCATCATATACAACTCTTCTTCCAGAAATCCATTCAGGAATGCAGTTTTGACATCCATCTGCCAAATTTCATAATCATAAAATGCGGCAATCGCTAACATGATTCGGACAGACTTAAGCATCGCTACGGGTGAGAAGGTCTCATCGTAGTCAATCCCTTGAACTTGTCGAAACCCTTTCGCAACAAGTCGAGCTTTGTAGACAGTAACATTACCGTCAGCGTCAGTCTTCTTCTTGAAGATGCATTTATTCTCAATTGCTTGCCGATCATTGGGCAACTCAACCAAAGTCCACACTTTGTTCTCATACATGGATCCCATCTCAGATTTCATGGCTTCAAGCCATTTTGCGGAATATGGGCTCACCATCGCTTCTTCATAGTTCGTAGGTTCATCATGATCCAGTAGCATGACTTCCAGAACAGGATTACCGTACCACTCTGGCGCGGATCTTACTCTGGTTGATCTACGAGGTTCAGTAATAACTTGATCTGAAGTTTCATGATCATCATCATTAACTTCCTCACTAATTGGTATAGTCGTCACAGGAACCGGTTTCTGTGATGAGTTACTTTCCAATAAGGGAGCAGGTATGGTTACCTCATCAAGTTCTACTTTCCTCCCACTCACTTCTTTTGAGAGAAACTCCTTCTCTAGAAAGGATCCATTCTTAGCAACGAATGTCTTACCTTCAGATCTGTGATAGAAGGTGTACCCAACAGTCTCCTTTGGGTATCCTATGAAGACACATTTCTCCGATTTGGGTTCGAGCTTATCAGGTTGAAGCTTTTTCACATAAGCATCGCAGCCCCAAACTTTAAGAAACGACAACTTTGGTTTCTTGCCAAACAACAGTTCATAAGGCGTCGTCTCAACGGATTTCGATGGTGCCCTATTTAACGTGAATGCGGCCGTCTCTAAAGCATAACCCAGAAACGATAGCAGTAAATCAGTAAGAGACATCATAGATCGCACCATATCTAGTAAAGTACGATTACGACGTTCGGACACACCATTACGCTGTGGTGTTCCGGGTGGCGTGAGTTGCGAAACTATTCCGCTTTGTTTCAAATGTAGACCAAACTCGTAACTCAAATATTCTCCTCCACGATCAGATCGTAGAAACTTTATTTTCTTGTTACGATGATTTTCAACTTCACTATGAAATTCTTTGAACTTTTCTAATGTTTCAGACTTATGTTTCATGAAGTAGATATACCCATATCTGCTTAAATCATCTGTGAAGGTGAGAAAATAACGATATCCGCCACGAGCCTCAACATTCATCGGACCACATACATCTGTATGTATGATTTCCAACAAATCTGTTGCTCTCTCCATAGTACCGGAGAACGGCGTTTTAGTCATCTTGCCCATGAGGCACGGTTCGCAAGTACCAAGTGATTCATAATCAAGTGGTTCCAAAAGTCCATCAGTATGGAGTTTCTTCATGCGCTTTACACCGATATGACCTAAACGGCAGTGCCACAAATAAGTTGCACTATCATTATCAACTCTGCATCTTTTGGCTTCAACATTATGAATATGTGTATCACTACTATCGAGATTCATCAAAAATAGACCACTCTTCAAGGGTGCATGACCATAAAAGATATTACTCATATAAATAGAACAACCATTATTCTCTGATTTAAATGAATAACCGTCTCGCATCAAACAAGATCCAGATATAATGTTCATGCTCAACGCTGGCACCAAATAACAATTATTTAGGTCTAAAACTAATCCCGAAGGTAGATGTAGAGGTAGCGTGCCGACCGCGATCACATCGACTTCGGAACCATTTCCCACGCGCATCGTCACCTCGTCCTTGGCCAGTGTTCGCTTAATCCGTAGTCCCTGTTTCGAGTTGCAAATATTAGCAACAGAACCAGTATCAAATACCTAGGTGCTACTGCGAGCTCTAGTAAGGTACACATCAATAACATGTATATCACATATACCTTTGTTCACCTTGCCATCCTTCTTATCCGCCAAATACTTGGGGCAGTTCCGCTTCCAGTGACCAGTCTGCTTGCAGTAGAAGCACTCAGTTTCAGGCTTAGGTCCAGACTTGGGTTTCTTCTCCTGAGCAGCAACTTGCTTGCTGTTCTTCTTGAAGTTCCCCTTGTTCTTCCCTTTGCCCTTTTTCTTGAAACTGGCAGTCTTATTGACCATCAACACTTGATGCTCCTTCTTGATTTCTACCTCCGCAGCCTTTAGCATTGCGAAGAGCTCGGGAATCGTCTTATCCATCCCTTGCATGTTATAGTTCATCACGAAGCTCTTGTAGCTTGGTGGCAGTGATCGAAGAACTCTGTCAATGACACTATCAACAGGAAGATTAACTCCCAGTTGAGTCAAGTGATTATGATACCCAGACATTTTGAGTATATGTTCACTGACAGAACTATTCTCCTCCATAGCTATAGAACTTATTGGAGACTTCATATCTCTCAATCTGGGCATTTGCTTGAAATATTAACTTCAACTCCTGGAACATGTCATATGCTCCATGACGTTCAAAACGTCGTTGAAGTCCCGATTCTAAGCCGTAAAGCATGGCACACTGAACTATTGAGTAGTCATCAGCTTTGCTCTGCCAGACGTTCATAACATCTGGTGTTGCTCCTGCAGCAGGCCTGGCACCCAGCGGTGCTTCCAGGACGTAATTCTTCTGTGCAGCAATGAGGATAATCCTCAAGTTACGGACCCAGTCCGTGTAATTGCTACCATCATCTTTCAACTTTGCTTTCTCAAGGAACGCATTAAAATTCAACGGAACAACAACACGGGCCATCTATCTACAATCAAACATAGACAAGCAAGATACTATCAGGTACTAAGTTCATGATAAATTTAAGTTCAATTAATCATATTACTTAAGAACTCCCACTTAGAAAGACATCCCTCTAATTCTCTAAGTGATCACGTGATCCAAATCAACTAAACCATAACCGATCATCACGTGAAATGGAGTAGCTTTCAATGGTGAACATCAATATGTTGATCATATCTACTATATGATTCACGCTCGACCTTTCGGTCTCAGTGTTCCGAGGCCATATCTGCATATGCTAGGCTCGTCAAGTTTAACCTGAGTATTCTGCGTGTGCAAAATTGGCTTGCACCCGTTGCAGATGGATGTAGAGCTTATCACACCCGGTCATCACGTGATGTCTGGGCACGACGAACTTTGGCAACGATGCATACTCAGGGAGAACACTTTTATCTTGAAATTTAGTGAGAGATCATCTTATAATGCTACCGTCAATCAAAGCAAGATAAGATGCATAAAAGATAAACATCACATGCAATCAATATAAGTGATATGATATGGCCATCATCATCTTGTGCTTGTGATCTCCATCTCCGAAGCACCTTCATGATCACCATCATCACCGGCGTGACACCTTGATCTCCATCGTAGCATCGTTGTCGTCTCGCCAATCTTATGCTTCCACGACTATCGCTACCGCTTAGTGATAAAGTAAAGCATTACAGGGCGATTGCATTGCATACAATAAAGCGACAACCATATGGCTCCTGCCAGTTGCCGATAACTCGGTTACAAAACATGATCATCTCATACAATAAAATTTAGCATCATGTCTTGACCATATCACATCACAACATGCCCTGCAAAAACAAGTTAGACGTCCTCTACTTTGTTGTTGCAAGTTTTACGTGGCTGCTACGGGCTTAGCAAGAACTGTTCTTACCTACGCATCAAAACCACAATGATAGTTTGTCAAGTTGATGTTGTTTTAACCTTCGCAAGGACCGGGCGTAGCCACACTTGGTTCAACTAAAGTTGGAGAAACTGACACCCGCCAGCCACCTGTGTGCAAAGCACGTCGGTAGAACCAGACTCGCGTAAGCGTACGCGTAATGTCGGTCCGGGCCGCTTCATCCAACAATACCGCCAAACCAAAGTATGACATGCTGGTAAGCAGTATGATTTATATCGCCCACAACTCACTTGTGTTCTACTAGTGCATATGACATCAACACATAAAACCTGGCTCTGATACCACAGTTGGGGAACGTAGTAATTTCAAAAAAATTCCTACGCATACGCAAGATCATGGTGATGCATAGCAACGAGAGGGGAGAGTGTTGTCTACGTACCCTCGTAGACCGAAAGCGGAAGCGTTAGCATAACGCGGTTGATGTAGTCGTACGTCTTCACGATCCGACCGATCCAAGTACCGAACGCACAGCACCTCCGAGTTCAGCACACGTTCAGCTCGATGACATCCCGCGAACTCCAATCCAGTAGAGCTTCACGGGAGAGTTCTGTCAGCACGACGGCGTGGTGACGATGATGATGTTCTACCGTCGCAGGGCTTCGCCTAAGCACCGCTACGATATGATCGAGGTGGATTATGGTGGAAGGGGGCACCGCACACGGCTAAGAGATCAAGAGATCAATTGTTGTGTCTATGGGGTGCCCCCTAGCCACGTATATAAAGGAGTGGAGGAGGAGGGGGCGGCCAAGAGGAGGAGGCGCGCCCAAGGGGGGGCAATCCTACTCCAAGTAGGTTTTGCCCCCCTTTCCTATTCCAACTAGGAGAAGGGGGAAGGAGGAGGTGGAGAGAAGGAAGGAGAAGGGGGGCCGCGCCCCCTTCCCTTTCCCAATTCGGATTGGGGCAAGGGGGGCTGTGCGCCACCTCCTGCTGCCTCTCCTCTTCCACCACTTTGGGCCCATGAGGCCCAATAACCCCCGGGGGGTTTCCGGTAACCCCCAGGTACTCCAGTATATATCCGATAACCCCCGAAACCATTTCGGTGTCCGAATATAGTCATCCAATATATGAATCTTCATGTCTCGACCATTTCGAGACTCCTCGTCATGTCCGTGATCACATCCGGGACTCCGAACAACCTTCGGTGCATCAAAACTCATAAACTCATAATATAACCGGCATCGAAACGTTAAGCGTGCGGACCCTATGGGTTCGAGAACTATGTAGACATGACCGAGACATGTCTCCGGTCAATAACCAATAGCGGAACCTGGATGCTCATATTGGCTCCCACATATTCTACGAAGATCTGTATCGGTCAGACCGCATAACAACATATGTTGTTCCCTTTGTCATCGGTATGTTACTTGCCTGAGATTCGATCGTCGGTATCTCAATACCTAGTTCAATCTCGTTACCGGCAAGTCTCTTTACTCGTTCCGTAATACATCATTCCGCAACTAACTAATTAGTTGCAATGCTTGCAAGGCTTAAGTGATGTGCATTACCGAGAGGGCCCAGAGATACCTCTCCGACAATCGGAATGACAAATCCTAATCTCGAAATACACCAACCCAACAAGTACCTTTGGAGACACCTGTAGAGAACCTTTATAATCACCCAGTTACGTTGTGACATTTGGTAGCACACAAAGTGTTCCTCCGATAAATGGGAGTTGCATAATCTCATAGTCATAGGAACATGTATAAGTTATGAAGAAAGCAATAGCAACAAACTAAACAATCAAGTGCTAAGCTAACGGAATGGGTCAAGTCAATCACATCATTCTCCTAATGATGTGATCCCGTTAATCAAATGACAACTCATGTCTATGGTTAGGAAACATAACCATCTTCGATCAACGAGCTAGTCAAGTAGAGGCATACTAGTGACACTCTGTTTGTCTATGTATTCACACATGTATTATGTTTCCGGTTAATACAATTCTAGCAGGAATAATAAACATTTATCATGATATAAGGAAATAAATAATAACTTTATTATTGCCTCTAGGGCATATTTCCTTCAAAACATTGCTGCTAAGTTCAGTGACCTTGACCGTGATGGTGAATCTACCAATGGAGTGTGATTCGATGCAAACTACAGCTTTGTTCCATAAAATTGCAGCGCCACCCCTTGTCCCATGGCCGGGAGAACCACACAACCCTAAAGGAGCTGTCCTCCTACCTCACGCGCGATTTCTTAAGACCAAACATCTATCTTTGTTTCTTGCAGCGTCAGGATGGCTATCTTGTGAGCAGCAGCAGTTTCATGGATGGGCTCCCGCTTGGCCGGCGCATTTAGCTCTCTAATATTCCAAGACATTATGATGCAATGATTCCTAGTCATTTGGACACGATGATATGCTCCGTTGACTAACATTACTAAAACATGGGATACAACACACCACCGATCGGTCCGGGGGGCGACGACGGCCACCAACAGGCCCAAAACCCCGTCGTCGTCTGCCTCGCAACATGATCCTAGAACTACACATGAAAGATAAACCTAGCTTGAACTGGCATAGGGCCAGCCGTCGATGAAGCCTACAAACTACATAACACATGGAGAACTACTGGGCCACATTGGCCGCACCATTAGGACCGAGCATGCCGGCCTCGATCTTTAGAGCATCAGCATTCAGGCTTGTCAGGCGAGCAATGGTGGCTATGTCTTCCTCGGTCAGTGGCTCGTTGAACTTCTTGATTAGAGCAGCCGCAGCATCCGGGGTCATCTTGACCTTTGGTCCAATCTTGCCGAGTTCTTGCACCAGCCTCAACGCCGCCCTCTGCGAGACCGACACGGAGGAAGCAGCTGATGCCTGCCGAGCGCTGTGCCTTGAAGGAGCAGAAGAAGCTCTTGACTTGGGCGGGGCGGAGATGCGGGCAGGCTTTGGGGTGGGGAGGACACGAGCTTGGACCGTCTTGAAAAGTTGTTGCACATCATCTTCAGAGGCTGGATGGGGTTGCGCTGAATCGCCCTCTGGGCTTGCCTGGAGCCGCAGATGGTTGACCTTCTTCATGACAGCCTCGATCTGGAACTAAACTGCTGCAGGAGTGGGCTGGTTGATGCAGGGCAGAACATCAGGCAGCAGGGCAAGCGGCAGGTGGTCTTCCTTCGTCTTTTGCTCGGTCGGTTCTTCGTTGTCGCTGAAGGAGAGCGGGGTGGCAAGCGCCTCCAACATTGCATTCTCGAACTGTAGTTGCATGCAGTCTGACCGGGGTGGTGGGGAGAAGGCGCGTCCCGAGTCGGAGAAGGAGAAGAAAGCGGTGATCAGGTCGGTCTCCGGCGATGGGGGGGCCTGTGGCTGTAGCGGCAGGGGGGTCGCACGCAGCACCGTCTTCGGGGATGGTGGCAGGGCAGCGCGCTCCATAGAGTGGTCGTGACACCCCTGGTGGCGTCGCGAAGCAGGGGTCTGGCTCCTTCAGCGCGGCGCCTCCGTGGCCGGGGCCTTGGCGCTGGACTGCCGGCCACGGCCGAGGAACGCGTCCTTCCAGGACCGGCCGCGGTTGCCCTGTTCGTCGCCGTCGTGGTCGCGGCGCTCTCCGAGGGATGGGAAGCTGCTGCAGCCGGAGGAGGACACGCGAGGCACAGAGCGCCTGGCCCTGCTTTGCCCGTCCTCCATACCAGACGCCCAGGTGCCCGGCTCCGAGCGGGGGAGGGGGCGGGTGTCTTCGTCTTCCGAGGAGGGGAGCCCGCTCTGTCCCAAGTGTGAGGAGCGGGGCGAGAGCGGATTCCAATCCTCCACGCGGTCCACATGGATCAGCAGGTCGTAGCGGTGGACGCCCGGCGGGGGAGGAACGTTGCGATCCGGTGGGGAGAAGCCGATGATCTCGTCGACGCGGCCAGCACCACGCTTGAGCACCCACAGAGCCCTCTTAGTCGGGATGTGCGCCACGTCCCAGGCCCACAGCCAGCATGCGAATGTCTTGGTGTGGCCACGCTCGTACGTGCGGCTGTCGAGCCGGTCGATGCGGCCGAAGTCGCCGAACGCGTCGTCCGCCCCCTCCAAGCTCCAGAACTGCATGGGCAGGTTCTTGACGATGATGCGGACGTGGAGGGACAACTTCGGGCTGGCCACGTGGTCGTCCGGGCTCCAGGCGCAGACGAAATTTGCAGCCGTCCACCTTGATGACGCCGCGGCAGACCGCGTTGTCACGGTGCGCCGGCAGGTCGAAGTGTACCAGGAAGGCCTCGGGGTGGTGGGCGGTGACGCGAAGCTGGTGAGCCGAGGTGCGGAGGTGCTCGTCGATGGCCTTCCCCACCGCCATGGGGCTTGTGGCATGGGCTCGATCCGCAGCCGTGAGAGTGACCGCGTGCTGCCGGAGGATGTACTCCGCGTGCTCTAGGGCCGGCGTGGCAACCACCATCTTGTTGCTCTCGCGGGGCCGCCGTGCCGGATCCACGTGGGAGAAGTCAGCCATGGACGGAGCTTGGTGGAGAGGGGCCGACGGAGGCGGGGGGTGGTCGAAACAGAGGCAATCCCGCACCGGCACCCGTGCTGGCGCCGGCTTGGGTCCAGCGGGGGCGGCCCCTCCTGGGCCGCGGGAGCGGCTGAGACACTCTTTGGCGAAGTGGCCTTGGCGCTCACAGGAGATGCATCGCAGCGGGTCGCGGCAATCTTTGCGCCGGTGGTGCTTGCTCAGGCATCGAAAGCACTTCCCACGGAAGCCCCTTAAGAAGGCCTCGCGGCCGGGCGAAGGCATGGAGGCGCGCCCGCGGTCCGAGCGAGGAGCCCCTGAGCGCCTACTGTAGCCCGCCGGCTCCTTGCTGGCTCGCCGGTTTTTGCGCGACTGGACCTGAACCCAACCACCCGCCTCCTCTAGAGGGGAAGAAATGGCAAGGTTTGATGGCGCACCGACGATGGATTAAGGCGCTGAGTCCCGGAGGGGGCGGAGGTAGCAGATCTATCGGTCCGAAGGGAGGGGCAGCGTTGGAGGACTCACCCCGGAGCAGAAGACGCGGCGGAAGGCCCGGATCTGACAGCCGGCCAGCCGGGGAGAGCACGCTTGCAACCGAGGCATGCGACGGACCGCCGGGCGAGGGGATGCATGAGCCGGGCGCAGGGGGGAAGCCGGGCTGGCGCTCCTACTACAGCTCGGCCTACGGGCCCGAGCCATGAAGGCTGGTGGGTGGCCGCCGCTGCCGGAGTGGCACGCGGCGCGGGGGAGGGGCAGAGCGGAGCCGGAATGTCCTCTAAGATAGATAGTGAGGTTGCCTTCTCCGGTGAGTTCTCCGGCAGGTCCGGCGTGAAGGAAGGAAGGGAGAAAGGAGGTGACTGACACGAGAAGGGAAAAAACAGGTATATGAGAACTAGTAAAACGGAAAAATAATAGGTATTACATGTGTGCGTGTACCGCTGTATATCAAATATATACAATCTTTCTAGTAATTAACAATTTCCTAGAACAAACAGAAAGCGAAGGAATTGTATATATACAAAGAATCATACTATATGCAATTGGTACCACCTGCTAAAATTCGCGTTTTCCCATGTCAAAAATCAGAAGGATCAGCCGGCCGTAGCTAGTGGCCGGCAGCCTCGCCAAGAGCATCTCCACCGTGTCTGTCGCCTTCTCATCCGCGACCACCGCAGCCGGATACACCGCTGGCGCTGAGTAGGCCGCGCCATCTCTACTCCTCCCCGCCGGCGCCGGCCGCGTGCGTCGCGCCTGCAGGACCGGCTGCGGCGACCAGAAATACGACCACGAGGAAGACGAGGGCCACCGCACGCCGCCCCGACGATGATGCCATCACAGAACTGTAAAGTATTCTGAGAGACCAACAAGTCGTTGGTACTGCCAGGCAACTTTCTCAGGTACTGAAAGTTCCAGGCGCCCGCCTGCGGATCATGCATGTGTTGTCACTTCGAGGCCACCTCCAAAGCTAGACCCCAAACAGCCCGTTTTGTCTGGATTTTAACCACTTGCGTCTGTAAAAAACGGACGGCCGTGTCTGGTTTTGGGCGTCCGTCTACTAGTGCACCCAACTGGCATCTTGTCCGACTTGGCATTTGGAAAAAGAAAATTTACCGCGTATTTTAAAAACATGTAATAAACTTAATTAAACATTAATATAACTTAAAACAGTTAAAAAGGACGAGGATCGGGAGGCTGGGTGGCTGACAAGTGGGTCCGCACATGCGTGCGTCTTTAATGTGGGCGGGGGGAAGTAGGTGGGCGGCCAACATGAGGGCTCGAGGCGTACGAGGATCGGGCGCATGGGCGCCCGTTTGCTGTCCGTCTCGACGGAAACCAGAAGCAAGTTTGCTCCGGAAATGGGTTGAGCCGGACGCCAAATAGGCAGAATTTGGGAATGGGGTCACGCATTTGTCGGTTTGGGTCAAAACGGACACGTGGGGACCAGATGGGGTCGTTGGAGTTGGCCTAACTCGGCTTTCGTTGTCAAGACATCTCAAACGCGGACCCTCGAAACGCGTCTAGATCAAACTGCCAGGACCCTTAGATGATCCAACACAATATATTATCGATTTGTAAACTCCGAAATCATGCAATCCAGACGTAAATCAAGGGAAAGTTTGTAGGTGTCCGGACTCGCCGCCACATATGCGCTTGGACCATTGTCACATACACGCCCAACATCCCAGTCCCATCTAAAAATATCTCCCACAGGATCGCACCTCCACTCCCCAAGTTGCATTCATGCCGGGCTAGGCTGGACGCGTCCGGTCATTGGAGCTGACGTTGAAGTGGCGTGCCGACTAAGACTGTCGACCGCGCTGCGTCCTAGTCTCTGTGTTGGTTCAAAGTCAGAGAGACGTGACCGGACAGCACGGCTCTCTACCGCACTCCACTATAGGAAAATACTTGTAAGTCAATTATCACAAATACTCGGTGAACGACCTTTTGACCTCAGCTACTGGTAAGCCGATTTGCGCCCGGCTTATGCTGGCCAACTTAGATAATACAAACAATTGAGTGTAAGCCGAGATCTTTTTCATGGGGACTCGGCTTACCTATAAGTCGAGCTCAAAACCTTGGCTCTCGGTAACACAAAGGCACATGACAGCAATAGAACGGAGGTGCCACGTGGACCCTCTGTAAGCCGAGTGCCCCTCTCGGCTTCATTTTCCTGCCTGGAGCAATCACGTGTCGCCACGTGCCTGACAATAAGCTGAGTGTATCTCCATTCATGCACGACTTATAGGTAAGCTGAGATCCTCCATCCATGCACGGCTTGTACATAAGTCGTGTGCCCTGCTCGGCTTTATTTTCCTGCCCGGAGCAACCACTTGCCTCCGTGTGCACATATAAGTTGAGGTCCCCTCTCAGCTTATACCTACACTTGCAATGACATTTGGTCCTGGGAGTTCCTAGGAGCTGACATGTGTCTAATAACCGGAGGTTTTATGCTCGGTTTACATGTGTAAACCGAGTATAATACTCGGCTTATATCAAGGAATGCTTTTTTTTGTTGGGACAACCCTGCAATTCAGACAACATACATGGAGCCGTTGAGAACTTAGCAATATATAAGAGGTTCACAACCAAAAGCATGAGTCCAAGGTCACAACCAAGCATGAGTTCCAAGTTCATAAGTAAACAATCATACAAGTCCATATATTAGCATAAGTTCACAACCAAGCATGAGTTCCAAGTTCACAAATAAGAATAAGTAAGATATGAAGTTCACGACAACAAGCACCACACACGCTCAGACTATGATGATCTTCGTAGACACTAGCTCTTAGATATGCTTTGTCATAGCATTCATGTTTTTATCAGAGCATTTGCAAAAGAATCACAACAAACAATTTCATCAGGTAATGGTGTTGGTTATGTCTTATAGAAAAGAAGTAACATTCGCTCCGTTGTACTAACCATAGACACAATAACATAAACACCGTTCTTTTCACATTTTCCATCATCAAATGCTGCAAACTTCAGAAAAGACCGTTCTTTTTTTAGTTAATCGAAAGAATGGTGTAAGAGACGAAGAAACAAGTTTCTCAGCCAAGAAAATTATGGGCTTTAATGTACGGTTTGGGTTGTCGTAGTTCCATCGACCAAAGGCATGGTTTAATGTTCTTTCACTTCTCTGGGGACTAGGTGTAATGTCAACATACTCTTCATGAGCGGCGGTTACTGTCCTGGTGCGCTAGTCCTATAGGGTCTTAGCACGACGACTTCCCGACTGTCTATTACAATAAGTTTTGTCTGGCTTCGGCGAGGAAGGGGTGATGATGGCGGCGTGCCTTCGGCTAGCTTCAGTGGGTGTAATCGTCGCTAGGTGGTCTACGAATTTGGATGTAATTTTATTATTTCTGATGTTCGTTATACTGCCATGATCGAAGGTAAATAGATCAGGAGATTTTCGCAAAAAATAATACAGTAGTCACTGAAGTCTTGGTCTTTCCGCAAAGAGAAAAAGGTCTTAGTCTTGACGTGGAGATACTCTGTTGCATGTTGGCACGTGGTGTGAGAAAGTGACAACATGCGAGTTCAGACTTTGACAGTTTCAGAGTTTAACAGCCTCAGCAATGTCGAAATTACTGCCAATTGGTCCCCAAACGGCGATATTTCAAGTCCCTGGAGGCCGAACGAGTGGAGATGCTCTAAGACTTGAACCCTGGTGTGGGTTGGTTCCACCACAAAGAATATAACCACCTGAGACAGTCTGAGTATATCCCAAGTTTTTTCTCTTGCTTGCCTCGCGTCTTTTCACATTTTCCATCAAAATGCTGCAAACTCCATGTACATTCGCAAAAAAGAAAACATACTCCATGTACATTGGATTGGGAGAAGGCTAACTAATTACAGTCACTGAAGTCTTAGTCTTTCGGCAAAGGAAAAAAGAAGGTCTTAGTCTTGACGTGGAAATAAATACAGAAAGCCTGGAATAAACACAGGAAAAACGCAAGCACCATAAAGAACCTAACCACATGAGCCAGTCTAAGTATATCCCAAGGTTTTTTTTTCTCGTTCACCTCCGTCTTTTCACATTTTCCATCATCAAATGTTGCAAAGTTCAGAAAAGACCGTTCTTTTTTTTATTTTTTTAGAAGATGTTATTTTTTTAGTTTTTTTTTGCATCTATATTATTTTTTTAGTTAACCGAAAGAATGGTGTAAGAGACGAAGAAACGTGTTTCTCAGCCAACGAAATTATGGGCTTTAACGTACGGTTTGGGCTGTCGTAGTTCCATCGACCAAAGACATGGTTTAACTAATTACAGTCACTGAAGTCTTAGTCTTTCCGCAAAGAAAAAAAAAAAGGTCTTAGTCTTGACGTGGACACACTATGTTGCACGTTGGCACGTGGTGTAAGAAAGTGAAAACATGCGAGTTCAGACTTTGACATTTTCAGAGTTTAACAGCCTCAGCAATGTCGATGTATATAGGGTACGCGTCCGATTATGAGACGTATGGCAGGTAACATGAGGCAGCAAAGCAGACAATAACACGTATACCATGAACATTGAGCAAGTTTCTACCGTCAACAGCCACAACTCATCAAGGGCGACCTAGGTACCAATTAGTGAGTTCAAACAAGACCGAGTTTGCCGCTCTAGTTCATACTCCATATAGTACAATCTTGAATCTCCGCATCAACAATTTCCAAAAAGAAAAGGTAAAACGAGAAGAAAGGTATCAAAGAATAATCATCCTATATATGTGCAATTAGTATATACGTAACCTTCATGTGTCCATAACCCGAACTATTCACAGGCGGATCAGACCGATCGATCAGCCGACAGCGACGCCCTTGCCGTCCGTGCGTAGCTAGTGGCCGGGACCCTTGGGGCTGGGCCCAGCCGGCAGCCTCGCCATGAGCATCTCCACCGTCTCCCTCGCCGTGTCCGCCACCAGCACCGCTGCCGGGTACACCGCCGAGTACATCGCGCCGTCCCCACTCCTCCCCGCCGGCGCCGGCCGCGCCGCGCCGACAAGGCCCGCTCGGGCGACCAGAAGGACGACCACGAGCGCTGCCGCCAGAGTCGCCGCGCGCCGCCTCGACGACGATGCCATCGTATAACTGCTGAGAATCGAAGATGCCGCTGGTGTAGGCTGCCCTGACCTCTGAAGAAACTACTGTACTTGCGAGTCTGTTTCAGGAAGAGTTGGTTGATTGGTTGGTGGAGCTCGTCGGGTGTGCGAGCGTGTATTTATAGAGTGGCGGTGATGGGGTCGGGTCGGTGCGGTTGACGTGTTTGCTGAGCTCGCAGTCGCAGAGTGTATAAACTGGGTGGAAACGGAGATTCCAACTGCGCGTGTACATCTGCTGACCAGTCAGCTATGGAAAAAGACGTAGGGAGCTGCTGAGTGACCGACCGACGAGCTGAGAATTCCTGCCTCTTCTTGGCCTGCAAGTCAAGAAGACCTGGCATTTCCAGCCGATGGTGTCACAGGTGGAGGTGTGCAAATGTGATACACGTACCGCTAGCTCATGGAAAAATGGATGGTCAGAATCGAGGGCTCGGGTTATTTTGCGTACAAGGAAGAACGTGCATGCGTATGTGTGAATGCGATGTGATCACCGGGCCTTGGCTCGATGGCTTTTGCAGAATTGAGATTCTTTTCGTCGGAGGCTTTCTTTGCCTAGGGCCTGAACCGTAGGGTGGTGCGCGTGCGAACCAGAGAGACCAAGTCGTTGGTATCCTTCTTCCTGAGGTGAGCACTGAAAGTTCCAGGTTCGTTATAAAATAGTCATGGTTCAGCACTTCATATCGAGCCGTCGGTCCAGGGGAGCAATGGAAGGCTGCCGGCTGGATTGTGGTAGTTGCGCTCATTCATGCTTGTCGTATCGAACATCGATTAAACATGATTCTTTTCTGCTGTGGATCATCATATCCATCTACTCTTCTGGTCAACAAATTAATATTTCGACACGGAGGAAACGAGCAACGGCGACATGGGATTGGGACGACGGCTAACTAATAACTAGTATAACAAACAACGGTCAACGGCTCAACAAGTCAGACATGCATCATTGGGCTCAGCAATTCGATACCGCTGCAGTGCATGCGTAAAATCGCAGGGAGGGTCAGAATCGAGGGCTCAGACTCTGTCGCGGTGTGCTGTATGGGGAGATCGACGAGGAAAGTGTATACGTGTGTCGGTGTGTGTGAAGGGTGACCACCGCCCGTCCGCCTCGAGGGCTTTTGTAGAACTGAGAGATTCTTTTCTTCAGATCGCCTGAGAGAATCCGGGAGACGGTAAAGTTTTTCAGGGGCCAAGCCTGCGGAAAGTACTTCACTCTAGCTACCAGATTATTCGGGTGTCGTTAATTATGTATTATACGGAGTATAAATAAAAGAAAAGAAAAGAAACATAGCTTCACTCTTGACGTACGTACGTGTTCCCATTGTCCAACCCTGCAACGCGCTTGCTAAGCTACGAGCTTTAGTCATGGTTTAGTATTAGTACTTGGGATCGAGTGAGCCAACCCTCCACAGCAGAAAGGGGAGCACATGTGTTCTCAGCCATGGAAATCGTTGACTGTATGCTGCCGGTTGGATTCAGTTTAGTCTTTTGCGGATTGCGGTCATGCTTCACCTATGTATCATCGACTAACACATGGTGTTTTTTCTCTTTGGACCATCCAACTACTCTTTTTTTTTGGAGTGAAAAAGAGTTTTATTTCATTATAATAGGGTTACAATCAAGAGGCGGATGTTCCTCTATACAGCGGCCCAACTACTCTTCTCGCCAACAGATTAATATTTCGACACAAACGCAACTGAGTAACGACTTTTCAAGTCCAACATGGAATTGTGGCGACCGCTAACTAACAAGTAACAGGCAGAAAAAAAATGCAATGGAGTCATATTCTTGTTGCAGAGGGATATACTCTGTTGCACGTTTTCCACGTATGTGGTACTCCCTCCGTCCGAAAATACTTGTCGTCAAAATGGATAAAAAATGATGTATCTAGAACTAAAATATGTCTAGATACATCCCCTTTTGTTCATTTTGACGACAAGTATTTCCGCATGAAGGGAGTATGAGATTAGGTCAAGTTGCAAGTGGGACTAGAGGTGGGAGTCCCACTACAATCTACCTCATCCCAATTCAGTTTGATGTTGCAAAAGTGGGTATCCCAGCAAAATAAACTCAGATTATGTGGGAATAAGTGGGCATCCCACTTAACAGGCCAGCTGGGCTCCTTCGCTCCTTTAAGGCCTTGTACAATGGAAGGTGCTTAGAGAAATAAATCAAGTTTTTCTTAAGCACCGATTCTTATTTATACCCGGTTTATTTTTCTAAGCACCTCTCATTGTACAAGGCCTAACATCGCTGAATTCAGACTCCGTTCACTCCGTCGTGGTCCTAGTGGAGCACGTCGTGATGTCCCATGGCTGGCCATGAGCAGAGATGATGAGAGCTTCCCGACGCCAGCCACAATCGTGCTCTCTAAGGCCTTCTCCTTCTCTATAAAACACGAACTTAGGCGTGCGCTATCATAGTATTCGCTAAGTTCACGGGCTGGAGATAAGCGGACTTGAACCGCTGACATCCGCCACAGGGTAAACCACCGCCTCTCAGGCCTCCCCGACGGGTTCTACCATAAAGGCCAACGATAGACAATAACTCCCCCCATTCTGGCATCGAGCTATTTTGCCGCAGGACCTCCCCTACAGTATCATCACTGCAGTAGAGTTTAACCACCAAATTCGGAATGGATTGGTGTGTCTCGCTTTCTCTAGAATCTCTAGAAAAAAAGAATAGCTCTATCCTCAGCTAGCCTGGACGTGGACACAATGATGGAACCGCTTCTCGTGCTCACTGTGCTCCTCCTTGCGCACGCGGTGGCTGCCCTGGTGCGCGCGGCCGTCGCTCACCGGCAGCGCTCGCGGTGCAACCTACGGACTCCGGTTCCTCCTCCGCGTCATCGTCCACTCCAGCATCGGTGAGCACAGCTATGGCCCGCGCAGCATCCTCGAGTGCCGCAAGGACTCACCCACCCATGGGACGCGCTCAACGAGATGGACGCCTTCTTCGACGAGGCCATTGTGGAGCTATTCGTCAGGTCAGGCGTGGCGCCCGCGGACGTCGACGTGCTCGTCGCCAACGTCTCCCTCTTCTCCTCGGCGCCGTCGCTCGCCTCAAGGGTTGTGCACCGCTTCGGCATGCGCGAGGACGTCGCCGCGTACAGCCTCTCCTGCATGGGGTGTGGCACCGGTCAGGTCGCGCTCGACCTCGCGAGCAATGCAATGCGGGCGCGGCCGGAGTCCGCGCTGGCCCTCGTGGATTCATCCGAGTCCATGGCTCCCAGCTGGTACGCCGGCACCGATCGGTCCATGATGCTGGGCTACTGCCTCTTTCGCTCCGGAGGGGCCGCCACGCGTCGCCGATGCCGGCCACGGCGTGCCAGAGCTGGCAGAAGTAGACATCGCTCTTGGCATCCACGGCGTACACTACGAGCTTCCACCCCCCGACCTGCTTCGGTGCCCAGATCCCCGACATGTCCCTGAACGACGGCGGCTCCTCGCCCTGCCGCGACGCGAGTGGCCTCGGTGCTGAGGAGGCCGCCGGGGGTGTCGCGGTGTGAGGAGGAAGAAGCGGGGGCGCGATGGCGGACTGACGGCGGCTGGAGCACACTGAGGCACCGTCATCTCTCTACTCGTTGGGGCATGACCTACCAGGGACAAGGTGGGCTCCCTATAGGATAAGTGGGTTAGCCTGATTATTATTTTTTTCCTTCCAATGGGATCCCACTAAAGCAAATTAAGTGGGATGGGCTAGTTAGTCCCACTTAATCCCACCCTCACCTGCAGCCTGAAGACTAGGTGCTACTCCCAACATTTCAATGAATAAGACACACACGCATTTTAAAACTCTACTTTGATCGTTCCGTTTTAAAATGCGTGTGCACCATATTCATTGGAATAGACGGTTTCTGTATTCAGCCTCAGCAAGGTCGGTCGAATCTGCGTCAGATACACACGGCATCCTATGCACTAGCACAAACTCAGGGATCCAATCGAGCAGAACTGGGGAAAATATTATGTATTGCATAAAAAGAAAATATCAATCTGTTGACGACCAGAATCTTCTTATACGGCCACCCCTAATATATAGTACAACCAAATTTTGTTTTACAGATATATTACGTACCGAAACGTTCTCTAACAGCAATGTGGGGGGGAAATCTAACAGACCATATAACTACAATGAATCATCTAGAAATCGTTGCATAGCCTAGGGTTCATTAATCTGTTTTTTTTATACAACCGATACACATTAGAGCATGCAACCAAATTATTATTCTAATAGTGTTTAGACCAAACCAGGAGCCCATTTTTTCAGTTGGAAACTGAGTATGTTTTAGCACGAATAGGATGAAGACAATATAGAAGACTCGCGGGTATTAGATCAAAGGTGGCCACCTCAGCTTGTGAAACATGGATAACAATAACCTGAAAATAAAAGCATACGCATATGAATATGGACAGCAATAACCTCTGATAGGAGGTAGGACAACACTTAACCATGCATTGCGGAGAAACCTCTATCAGGCCATTGTCCACTGATTACTGTAAACGATAGCTTGATTATACAGAATTAGCTCACGAAAAGCAAGATGATTCACCAAAAGAAACAGAAATAAGTAACGAAACCAAATTACGTTGGCTGAACAGATCAAGCAGAGATGGGGCCTAGTATTTTAGCTCACCTACTTCTGGCCAGTACCCCGATAGATGTAGCAAAGACCCCTGATGCTCCTCCTGTCCTCCAAGCAGTAAGGCCGCGACTGACGGCAGCGACACACAGAAGGATCTGTGTATGGCAAAGAAAGTGAGTAAAGCAGCCTGGGCATTGGCCTGCACCAACCCAACCAAAGAAATGTGGCCAGCAAATCAAGGCAGACGAACAGTGAGCTTCTTTTACTGATAAGTTAGATTGAACACCGTTAGAAAAACAATCTTATAAATCATATCGAAGCAATAAAGGGAGGTGCTTCAGTATTGGCTTCTATCTAAACTCTAAACAGGGGAACACCTAACTTCATGTGAAAACTAAACGGAAGGCACAGTATGTAAGGTTTTGACACTCTACAAACTATAGTAATGATCTGCTGATTAGGACAGACATCGATATAAAATGCTTATCTATTCCATGAAAACCTAAAGGCACCGCCACCAACAGTGGCAGGATAATGCTGGTTAAGTACAGTGTGATTCTAATGGTAGCGGAAAAACAGGGAAGAATAAGAAAGAAAGCAATTGACGAAAAGTTTGCAACCTGACTGATAAAATAATACACACGGATGCTTATATGAGATAATGGCTACATGAACTTTGCTCAAGGACTTGTTAAGCTGAAGGGATTCATTGCCCAATATAACATAAATGAAGTTGTCATGCACTTCAAATTTCGACCAAGCAAAAGTAAGGTGTACGTGAAGCTGAAATGAAAAAAGTCAACAACTCATGATAAATTATCTTCCATTGGACCATATTCTTGATGAACAAAAACAGAAATCCAACCAGATACAGTTTTTTCTTAGTTACCAGTTTGAAGAATGTGCTCCTGCTTTGCTGTATATCCCAGCCTCTTGTCATTTTTGTGTGTATTGTCAATGCAAATAATCTAAGAGCAATCCCAACCTGTTGTTTATCTGTTCCAGACCATGGTTTGTCTATCTATGGTTGTAGTTGCTAATGAGAAGAATAACAAGAGTTGCACAATTTTTTACCATGCATTTTGTAAAGGATTTGGTTATCTCATCTGTTATGGCCGGTTTAGCTAGGCCCACCGGGCAATCTTAGTCCACAAGTTATCTTAGGTTAATTCTTATGCAAGTTATCTAGGTTATGAATATAGGTTGTAAGACTCTTTTTGGAATTAAGCAATAAGAATATTATTATCCCTATTGCCTGGGTCCCAGAGGAGCCGGAACCCTAGCCGCCTCTAACCCTAGCCGCCGCCGCCATCTCCCTCCGACGCGCCGGCGCCCAGCCGCCGGCGAGCCCAATCATCGCCCCGTCCCACTCCATCCTTCCCCTACAACCTCCAGAGCAGATCCGGTAGGACCCCTGGTTCTACCAATTTGGTATCACACCATCTTAGCTGAGCTTGTTCAATGCAAATGAATTTAAACACGTAACTCTCTCACCCTACATTGATGCTACTGAAACTAAATTGACCTTCATAAAATACTATAAAATTGAATGGAAATGTTAATGTTGAAGATCAGCAATTCTGAAGTTTTCTTTGTTACCACAATTTTGACTGAGCTTCTAACAGCCAAAAGCCATATGCTGCTGCAACAGATCATTTGCATGATTCCTCAACGACGCATAGGTGTTTTCCGTAATCCATCCAACTTCAAAGCCATCTCCTGTGCCAGACTAATTCTTCCTCCCTCAATAAGAGCTTCCTTTAAATTACTGAAAAGCTGACCAGGTGGCCTGATCCCTTTGTCCAACATCTCCTGGAAATATACGCAAGCTTCTTCCAGCCTGTTCTCAAAGCATAACCCGTTGATCAATGCAGAAAACATGTGCATACATGGCAGAACACCCTTCTCCTTCATTTGGTTCCACACCTTCAAGGCCACATCAACCCTTTCATTACTGCAGAACATACTAACCATCATTGTATATGTGTTGAGCTGAGGTTCACAGCCATCCTTGCCCATTCCCTGGAACACATTATAAGCCTCTTCTATCTTCTGAGACTTTATAAGATGGTGAAGAATAATATCATAAGTCCGGGAATTTGGACCGATTCCACTCTTTCTCATCTCATCGACCATCTTGAAGGCATGCTGGAATTTTGAGGCTCTGCAGTAAGCCCCAACAACTGCATTACATGTAGGTACCTCCATGGGAAACCCACTGGCCTTAGAAAGCTCAAAATACTTCAAAGCCTCATCCAGCCTCTCCTCTGAGCCAAGCCCATTGATAAGCATGCAATACACATGAGGGCTTGGCATGCAACCATTGGCTTCCATCTCACAGAACACCTTGATGGCCTCATCACATTTGCCAGACTTGCAAAAGGAACTAATGAGCATCCCGTATGCCACGACATCAGGCTTCAGGCCTGCATCAAGCATTTCTTGGTACACCGACTTAAGCATCAGCAAGTCCTTCTCATGGCCCCAGCCTTCCATGAGGACAGTGTAGGTCTTCAAATCGGGAACAAACTTTCCGTTCCTCTTCATCTCCTTGAAGATGGCTTGCGCCTTCTTGACTTGCTTGGATTTGCTCAGCACGTCGATCAACCAATTGTAATCTGATAAGTCTGCTTTGAGCCCGAAGCCGGCCATCTTCTCAAACGTCTCGACAGCTTCCTTGACCTTCCTTGCCCTGGCGTACCTCCTGACGATGAGCCTGAACGTGTCCTTGGAAAGCAAGCCGCGGCACCGCATGGCCTCCACCAGGCTCCAGACCAGCCTGAACTGCTTGATCTTGCCGAGCGCTTCGATGAGGTTGTGGAAGCTCTCCGCCGTGTACACGAAGCCTTGCTGCCTCTCCGCCCACCGGAAGAAGGCGAGGGCGAGGATGCCAGCGTTGCTCAGGTTCTTGAGCACCTCCGCCACGAGCTGAGGCGACACAGAGGCCCCGAGCGCGTCGAGGGCTGACGCAACCCTCGGCTCCGGCACGGTGGACAGCACGCGGCAGACCCTCTCCGCCTCCTTGGAGACATCGAGGCCTGGGCCGGGCACCACTGTGAAGTCCTGGTCCACGGCAAGATCGTGGGCGCCGGTGAGCCCCGCCACCTCGGAGACATCGGGGCCTAGGCCAGGCACCACGGTGAAGTGCTGGTCCACGGCGAGGTCGGGGGCGCCGGTGGACCCCGTCGCCGTGCAGAGCCACTGGCCGCGCATTCCTCCGAGCAGGTGGTGGGCGCGCGCGCGACATGGGAAGGCGGCAGGCGGCGGAGGCATCTGCTCGAGGGCCGTGCGAGCGTGCTTGGCGGGGCCGGTCGTCGCGGAGCGGAGCAGGTGGGCGGCCGCGCCCGCGCGGCGGAGGCAGCGCATCCTGCCTGGACGTGGAGCGTGGCGGCGACGAGAGATGTTTTGGTGGGGAACGATTTCGGAGGAGAGGGGAGGCGATCGACCTGGCCGGCAGCCGGGACCCCGGATGGATGTTTTGGCGAGGTCTGTGCTCCCGCGGCCACAAGGCGGATGACGGACGATGAGGCGGCGAGCCTGGGCGGGAGCTCCGGGGCGGCGCGGCGGCGAATCCTGTCGGTGAAGTGAAGAGCCGAGCCCGTCGAGGTGTATGCTAGAGCGTTTGCTGTACGGACAGACTTTACTTCCTGGTGCATACAAAATTTAAACTTAGCTGATCAAATTTTATCGAGAAAACTATTTTAATGTGGGCAATGCTGCGTTTCCACCGGATGATAAATCGATAAGATAAGCCGCCTCAGCAACCGTCGGATGCCGTCCGAAACAGTCGTCCGATCTATCGTCTCAGCCAAATGGAAACCTTTGCAACAATTAGCTTGTTACAGTCATGGCTTTGCAACAAGGATCTTGTTGTAAAGGTCCACCAAGACAGCACCATTGCCCCGTCATGGCCTAAGCGCCTCGGCCAATATATTAAGATGAATATCTTGATTTTTTTTAGCAGCATATATGATAGAGTTTGGGGTTGTGTATTTTATAAGATGCATAAAAGGTGAAAGAGTTCCACCTTAATTTCATTGAGTGACCAACTTTCTTATACTCAGATAAATTTGAAAGAGATATAAACTGAGTATATTGCCTTCTTCTCTCTTTAATAAATTAGGGGTCCACATTCATCTTTTTTTTGCGATAAGGTCCCTATCCATCTTTGATTGCAAATGTTTGTTGATAGCTTACTAAGCTGACCACCTGGTAGGTCCACATACATCTTTGCATCAACAGTTTTGACTAACCCACCTTGTATATAAACTTAACAGGCAAGATTAATCTTCAAATCATATTGTTGTTATCACTAAAGCCCACTCAAGAAGAGAGTTGCACTTTCAGTTGCATAGAAACCTACCCTCGCCTAGTTGACTCGGTTAATCAAATGGCAGCTCTTCTTCCTCTCCGCTGGAATCGATACATCAATGGGATCTGCCATCCTTGATCACCCTTAGGCTGTGTTCGGTTAAGAGGGATTTAAAAAGGATTTGGCAGGGATTGAAGTGGATTTAATCCCCAACAAGTCAACAGAGGATAAGCCAGTTTTGATGAAGCCGAACTTGGATATTAACCAAATTCTTGTTGTTGGTAGTTGGTACTCTGGTGGATTCGTCGCCAACACACTCATGATGGAGCAACACCCCCGCCAATGAGATGGCCTATGTCTGTTCTAGCAATTGCGAACAATTTTCATCGAGCAAATGAGAAGAACAGGGTGACAAATGAACAAAGATGGTTGAAACCCAGTCCAAAATTTGTCAAGTTAAATGTAGATGCCTCCTTTTATGCGGATGAGGGTGCTGGAGCATCAGCGGCAATCCTTAGAGATGAGAAGGGTAATTTTTTGGCAGCTCAGTGCAAATATATTCAGTATGCATCTGATGTAGTGACCTCGGAAGTTATGGCGATGAGAGATGGATTGATCTTTGCAAGCTCATTAGGATTCAACAGGGTGGAGGCAGAGTCAGATTCTTCAATCGTTATTGATTATTGCTCGGGACAGACAGAATGGCGGGACTCGGCTGTAGCAGTATTTGCATAATGCATTGACGTGTCGTTGTCAATTGGGAAGGTTATCTTTAAACATTGTCCTCGTTCTTCGAATCAAGCGGCGCATGTGCTAGCTAGTTACTGTTTTTGTAACAAGATTTGTAGTTCATGGACTGATGAGCCCCCGACTTGTCTAGTTTCCAAACTCTAGACGATGTAATTCCTATTTGAAATCAATAAAGCTAGCCATGGTGGCCTTCCCTCAAAAATAATCCCCAACAAGTCAAAACCTCTCCAAATCCCCTCCAATCCTCTTGTGGAGGGGTGTAACCGAACAAGGCCTTAGAGCATCTCCAGCCGCGCCCCAACACGCCCTCCTCAGGCGATTTTTTCGCGCCGGCGCACAAAAATCAGCCCAGACACGCCCCCAGAAGCCCAATTTTCGCCGGCTCGGGCCGAATTTGGCGCCGGCGAACCTAAGCCGAACCCGACGCGCTGGGGGGCGCTCGGGGGCGCCAGGCGAAATAGTTTTGGCGCGAAAGAGCCGCGGGCCCGCCGAGTCAGCTACACTTGCCTCGTCGTCCTCATAACACCTCGGTTTCCCGTGGGAAATCAATGCCAAGGTTGTCGCCGGTCAGCCTTCTATTGATTCCTCATCACGGGGCGGCTCTTCACGGGCGGCGCGGTGACGCCTCACTCCCCGCCACGCGTACACACGTCTCCCTGGTGGCTATAAAAAGTGCCGCCCCCTCGCCGCTGGCCACAGACGTCGTGCTCTCTGCCTCTCTCTCTCCGCCGCCGACGAACCTCTCCTCTCTCCCCAGCCCAGCCGCGACAATGTGCGAGCAGTTCCCCGACGATGGAGCGGCGGCCAACGGCTTGGGCCACCGCTCGCTGTACGCGGGGGAGGCACACCTGCTTTTTGAGGCCAACATCCCGGTGCCTCCAGACATGCGCGCTGGGCCGACAGGATGGAGGCTTAGCGCCGGAGGCGTCCCCGTTCCCTCATTGTCGGACATCGGCGCGCCCCCCGACTACTTCGCCGACGAGGTCGACCGTGTTCGGTCGTTGCTGGCCGAGGAGCAGCATGTCTCCCTGCAGTACGCCGCCGACAACCACGAGGCGTGGGCAGCGTACTTCCAGCGCCATCAGGAGCAGCGCCTCGCCTCCACCAATTGGGCGCCGATGGTGGAGGGCCGGGGGAACAGCGAGGGGCGACACCTGTGGTGGGCCGCCCCGGCCAGATGCTCCATGAGGTTCTCGCGTACCTTGAGGGCGGCAACAACCCGCCGCTCACATACCCGGTCGCCGCCTCAGTCCCCCGCCGCGATGTCGGGCAATGGATGTCCAAGAGGTTTGTCTCCGGCTCGTTGTTGTGACGCCCGGATCGTTAAGCTACAGTAACCCTCTACTAATGATGCCACATCACCACGATTAATGTGATTAATCTCACATTAGTTCAAAACCGATCCAAAATTCAAATTTAAAATAAAGTCAAACAATAAAGTTTTCAAACATTAAATCTAAAATGTTCTATATGTGCCAAATAATTCATAAGTAAATATGTTGAAGAAACCACTTTGTTATAAAATGCTTAAATACTTTAAAATAAATAAAACTGTAGCAAAACAATTATTAAAAACCTTTTATAATTTATAAAATATTAAACTACTTTCTATTGGGTAACCAAATTGTAGTGGGAGTATTATATTTAGTAACGCGAACTTAGAGACTATTTTTATAGTTTATAAAAATAATCATAAAAGGAACTAGAAATAAAACAGAAATAGATAAAAAATAGAAACAACCATCCCCCTAGTGGACCTTGGCCTAGTTGGCCACAGCCGACCAGGCCGGCCCACTCCCCACACCCCCTGGCCTATAACCCCACCCCCCCAACCGAACCCTAGAACCAACCCAGTCCCCTACGATCTCCACCCTCTACCTCCAGCGCCGTCACAGGAGAGAGCACTCGACCCCCGATCCACTTCCCCACCCCTACGATCCCCTCTCTCTCCCGCACGCCCCCCTGTTGGGGAACGTAGTAATTTCAAAAAAATTCTATGCACACGCAAGATCATGGTGATGCATAGCAATGAGAGGGGAGAGTGTTGTCCACGTACCCTCATAGACCGAAAGCGGAAGCTTATGACAACGCGGTTGATGTAGTCGTATGTCTTCACGATCCGACCGATCCAAGTATCGAACATACAACACCTCCGAGTTCTGCACACGTTCAGCCCGATGACGTCCCTCAAACTCCGATCCAGCCGAGTGTTGAGGGAGAGTTTTGTCAGCACGACGGCGTGGTGACGATGATGATGTTCAACCGACGCAGGGCTTCGCCTAAGCACCGCTACGATATTATCGAGGTGGATTATGGTGGAGGGGAGCACCGCACACGGCTAAGAGATCCAAGGGATCAATTGTTGTGTCTATGGGGTGCCCCCTGGCCACGTATATAAAGGAGTGGAGGAGGGTGGAGAGGGCCGGCCCCTATGGCGTGCCCTGGAGGACTCCTACTCCCACCGGGAGTAGGATTCCCCCCTTCCAAGTAGTAGGAGTAGGAGACAAGGCAAGGGAAGAGAGAAGAGAAGGAAGGAGGGGGCGCAGCCCCTCCCCCTAGTCCAATTCGGACTAGGCCTTGGGGGGCGCCCAACCTCTCCTCTCTCTTTCCCCTAAAGTCCAATAAGGCCCATATACTCCCCAGTGAATTCCCATAACTCTCCGGTACTTCGAAAAATACCCGAATCACTCGGAACCTTTCCGATGTCCGAATATAGTCGTCCAATATATTGATCTTTACGTCTCGACCATTTCGAGACTCCTCGTCATGTCCGCGATCTCATCTGGGACTCCGAACTACCTTCGGTACATCAATACACATAAACTCATAATATAACCGTCATCGAACTTTAAGCGTGCGGACCCTACGGGTTCGAGAACTATGTAGACATGACTGAGACACGTCTCCGGTCAATAACCAATAGCGGATCCTGGATGCTCATATTGGCTCCCACATATTCTATGAAGATCTTTATCGGTCAAACCGCATAACAACATACGTTGTTCCCTTTGTCATCGGTATGTTACTTGCCCGAGATTCGATCGTCGGTATCTCAATACCTAGTTCAATCTCGTTACCGGCAAGTCTCTTTACTCGTTCCGTAATACATCATCTCGCAACTAACTCATTAGTCACAATGCTTGCAAGGCTTATAGTGATGTGCATTACCGAGAGGGCCCAGAGATACCTCTCCGACAATCGGAGTGACAAATCCTAATCTCGAAATACGCCAACCCAACAAGTACCTTCGGAGACACCTGTAGAGCACCTTTATAATCACCCAATTACGTTGTGACGTTTGGTAGCACACAAAGTGTTCCTCCGGTAAACGGGAGTTGCATAATCTCATAGTCATAGGAACATGTATAAGTCATGAAGAAAGCAATAGCAACAAACTAAACGATCAAGTGCTATGCTAACGGAATGGGTCAAGTCAATCACATCATTCTCTAATGATGTGACCCCGTTAATCAAATGACAACTCATGTCTATGGCTAGGAAACTTAACCATCTTTGATTCAACGAGCTAGTCAAGTAGAGGCATACTAGTGACACTCTGTTTGTCTATGTATTCACACATGTATTATGTTTCCGGTTAATACAATTCTAGCATAAATAATAAACATTTATCATGAAATAAGGAATTAAATAATAACTTTATTATTGCCTCTAGGGCATATTTCCTTCAGTCTCCCACTTGCACTAGAGTCAATAATCTAGTTCACATAGCAATGTGATTTAACATCAGTAGTTCACATCACCATGTGATTAACACCCATAGTTCACATTGTCATGTGACCAACACCCAAAGGGTTTACTAGAGTCAATAATCTAGTTCACATCGCTATGTGATTAATACCCAAAGAGTACTATGGTGTGATCATGTTTTGCTTGTGAGGAAAGTTTAGTCAACGGGTCTGCCACATTTAGATCCGTATGTATTTTGCAAATTTCTATGTCAACAATGCTCTGCACGGAGCTACTCTAGCTAATTGCTCCCACTTTCAATATGTATCCAGATTGAGACTTTGAGTCATCTGGATCAGTGTCAAAACTTGCATCGACGTAACCCTTTACGACGAACCTTTTGTCACCTCCATAATCAAGAAACATATCCTTATTCAACTAAGGATAATTTTGACCAATGTCGAGTGATCTACTCCTAGATCACTATTGTACTCCCTTGCCAAACTCAGGGCAGTGTATACAATAGGTCTGGTACACAGCATGGCATACTTTATAGAACCTATGGCTGAGGCATAGGGAATGACTTTCATTCTCTCTCTATCTTCTGCCGTGGTCGGGTTTTGAGTCTTACTCAACTTCACACCTTGTAACACAGGCAAGAACTCCTTCTTTGACTGTTCCATTTTGAACTACTTCAAAAACTTGTCAAGGTATGTACTCATTGAAAAACTTATCAAGCGTCTTGATCTATCTCTATAGATCTTGATGCTCAATATGTAAGCAGCTTCACCGAGGTCTTTCTTTGAAAAACTCCTTTCAAACATTCCTTTATGCTTTGCAGAATAATTCTACATTATCTCCGATCAACAATATGTCATTCACATATACTTATCAAAAATGTTGTAGTGCTCCCACTCACTTTCTTGTAAATACAGGCTTCACCGCAAGCCTGTATAAAACTATATGCTTTGATCAACTTATCAAAGCGTATATTCCAACTCCGAGATGCTTGCAGCAGTCCATAGATGGATCGCTGGAGCTTGCATATTTTGTTAGTACCTTTAGGATTGACAAAACCTTCTGGTTGCATCATATACAACTCTTCTTTAATAAATCCATTAAGGAATGCGGTTTTGTTTATCCATTTGCTAGATTTCATAAAATGCGGCAATTGCCAACATGATTCAGACAGACTTAAGCATAGATACGAGTGAGAAACTCTCATCGTAGTCAACACCTTGAACTTGTCGAAAACCTTTTGCGACAATTCTAGCTTTGTAGATAGTAACACTACTATCAGCGTCCGTCTCCCTCTTGAAGATCCATTTAATCTCAATGGCTCACCAATCATCGGGCAAGTAAATCAAAGTCCATACTTTGTTCTTATACATGGATCCCATCTCAGATTTCATGGCCTTAAACTATTTTGCGGAATCTGGGCTCATCATCGCTTCCTCATAGTTCGTAGGCTCGTCATGGTCAAGTAACATGACCTCCAGAACAGGATTACCGTACCACTCTGGTGCGGATCTCACTCTGGTTGATCTACGAAGTTCTGTAGTAACTTGATCTGAAGTTTGATGACCATCATCATTAACTTCCTCTCTTGTTGGTGTAGACATCATTGGAACTGATTTCTGTGATGAACTATTTTCCAATTTGGGAGAAGGTACAATTACCTTATCAAGTTCCACTTTCCTCCCACTCACTTCTTTCGAGTGAAAATCCTTCTCTAGAAAGGATCCATTCTCAGCAACGAATATCTTGCCTTCGGATCTGTGATAGAAGGTGTACCCAACAATTTCTTTTGAGTATCCTATGAAGATTTACTTCTCCGATTTGGGTTCGAGCTTATCATGTTGAAACTTTTTCACATAAGCATCGTAGTCCCAAACTTTAAGAAACGACAGCTTAGGTTTCTCGCCAAACCACAGTTCATACGGTGTCATCTCCATGGATTTAGATGGTGCCCTATTTAACGTGAATGTAGTTGTCTCTAATGCATAACCCCAAAACGATAGTGGTAGATCGGTAAGAAACATCATAGATCGCACTATATCTAATAAAGTACGGTTATGACGTTCGGACACACCATTACACTGTGGTATTCCAGGTGGCGAGAGTAGTGAAACTATTTCACATTGTTTTAACTGAGGGCCAAACTCGTTAACTCAAGTATTTTACTTCTGCGATCATATCGTAGAAACTTTTATTTTCTTGTTACGATGATTCTCCACTTTACTCTAAAATACTTTGAACTTTTCAAATGTTTTAGACTTGTGTTTCATCAAGTAGATATACTCATATCTGCTCAAATCATCCGTGAAGATCAGAAAATAATGATACCTGCCGCGAGCCTCAATATTCATCGGACCACATGCATCAGTATGTATGATTTCCAACAAATCTGTTGCTCGCTCCATTGTTCCGGAGAACAGAGTCTTAGTCATCTTGCCCATGAGGCATGGTTCGCAAGCATCAACTGATTCATAATCAAGTGATTCCAAAATCCCATCAGCATGGATTTTCTTCATGCTCTTTACACCAATATGACCTAAACGGCAGTGCCACAAATAAGTTGCACTATTATTATTAACTTTGTATCTTTTGGCTTCAATATTATGAAAATGTGTATCACCACGATCGAGATCCAACAAACCATTTTCATTGGGTGTATGATCATAGAAGGTTTTATTCATGTAAACAGAACAACAATTATTCTCTAACTTACATGAATAACCGTATTGCAATAAACATGATCCAATCATATTTATGCTCAACGCAAACACTAAATAACATTTATTTTAGGTTTAACACTAATCCCGAAAGTATAGGGAGTGTGCGATGATGATCATATCAATCTTGGAACCATTTCCAATACACATCGTCACTTCACCCTTAACTAGTCTCTGTTCATTCTGCAACTCCCGTTTCGAGTTACTATTCTTAGCAACTGAACTAGTATCAAATACTGAGGGGTTGCTATAAACATTAGTAAAGTACACATCAATAACATGTATATCAAATATACCTATGTTCACTTTGCCATCCTTCTTATCCGCCAATTACTTGGGGTAGTTCCGCTTCCAATGACCAGTCCCTTTGCAGTAGAAGCACTCAGTTTCAGGCTTAGGTCCAGACTTGGGTTTTTTCACTTGAGCAGCAACTTGTTTGCCGTTCTTCTTGAAGTTCCCCTTTCTTCCCTTTGTCCCTTTACTTGAAACTAGTGGTTTTGTTTACCATCAACACTTGATGCTTTTCTTGATTTCTACCTTCGTCGATTTCAGCATCACGAAGAGCTTGGGAATCGTTTCCGTTATCCCTTGCATATTATAGTTCATCACGAAGTTCTACTAACTTGGTGATGGTGACTAGAGAATTCTGTCAATCACTATTTTATCTGGAAGATTAACTCCCACTTGATTCAAGCGATTGTAGTACCCAGACAATCTGAGCACATGCTCACTGCTTGAGCTATTCTCCTCCATCTTTTAGCTATAGAACTTGTTGGAGACTTCATATCTCTCAACTCGGGTATTTGCTTGAAATATTAACTTCAACTCCTGGAACATCTCATATGGTCCATGACGTTCAAAACGTCTTTGAAGTCCCGATTCTAAGCCGTTTAAGCATGGTGCACTAAACTATCAAGTAGTCATCATATTGAGCTAGCCAAACGTTCATAACATTTGCATCTGCTCCTGCAATAGGTTTGTCACCTAGCGGTGCATCAAGGACATAATTCTTCTGTGCAGCAATGAGGATAAACCTCAGATCACGGATCCAATCCACATCATTGCTACTAACATCTTTCAACTTAGTTTTCTCTAGGAACATATCAAAAATAAAACATGGGACCGAGCTATTGATCTACAACATAGATATGCTAATACTACCAGGACTAAGTTCATGATAAATTTAAGTTCAATTAATCATATTACTTAAGAACTCCCACTTAGATAGACATCCCTCTAATCCTCTAAGTGATCACGTGATCCATATCAACTAAAACATGTTCGATCATCACGTGAGATGGAGTAGTTTCAATGGTGAACATCACTATGTTGATCATATCTACTATATGATTCACGCTCGACCTTTCGGTCTCAGTGTTCCGAGGCCATAAATATTATATGCCAGGCTCGTCAAGTTTAACCTGAGTATTCCGCGTGTGCAACTGTTTTGCACCCGTTGTATTTGAACGTAGAGCCTATCACACCCGATCATCACGTGGTGTCTCACCAATGGTGCATACTCAGGGAGAACACTTGTACCTTGATAATTACTGAGAGATCATCTTATAAAGCTACTGTTGAACTAAGCAAAATAAGATGTATAAAAGATAAACATCACATGCAATCAAAATATGTGACATGATATGGCCATCATCATCTTGTGCCTTTGATCTCCATCTCCAAAGCATCGTCATGATTTCCATCGTCACCGGCATGACACCATGATCTCCATCATCTTGATCTATATCAATGTGTCGTCACATGGTCGTCTCGCCAACTATTGCTCTTGCAACTATTGCTATCGCATAGTGATAATGTAAAGCAATTATTTGGCGCTTGCATCTTATGCAATAAAGAGACAACCATAAGGCTTCTGCCAGTTGTCGATAATTTCAACAAAACATGATCATCTTATACAACAACTTATATCTCATCACGTCTTGACCATATCACATCACAACATGCCCTGCAAAAACAAGTTAGACGTCCTCTATTTGTTGTTGCAAATTTTACGTGGCTGCTACGGGCTTAGCAAGAACCATTCTTACCTACGCATCAAAACCACAAGGATAGTTTGTCAAGTTGGTGCTGTTTTAACCTTCGCAAGGACCGGGCATAGACACACTCGGTTCAACTAAAGTTGGAGAAACTGACACCCGCCAGCCACCTGTGTGCAAAGCACGTCGGTAGAACCAGTCTCGCGTAAGCGTACGCGTAATGTCGGTCCGGGCTGCTTCATCCAACAATACCGCCAAACCAAAGTATGACATGCTGGTAAGCAGTATGACTTATATCGCCCACAACTCACTTGTATTCTACTCATGCATATGACATCAACGCACAAAACCAGGCTCGGATGCCACTGTTGGGGAACATAGTAATTTCAAAATTTTCCTACGCACACGCAAGATCATGGTGATGCATAGCAACGAGAGGGGAGAGTGTTGTCCACGTACCCTCGTAGACCAAAAGCGGAAGCATTATGACAACGCGATTGATGTAGTTGTACGTCTTCACGATCCGACCGATCCAAGTACCGAACGTACGACACCTCCGAGTTCTGCACACGTTCAGCCCGATGACATCCCTCGAACTCCGATCCAGCCGAGTGTTGAGGGAGAGTTTCATCAGCACGATGGTGTGATGACGATGATGATGTTCTACCAATGCAGGGCTTCGCCTAAGCACCGCTACGATATTATCGAGGTGGATTATGGTGGAGGGGGGCACCGCACACGGCTAAGAGATCCAAGGGATCAATTGTTGTGTCTATGGGGTGCCCCTGGCCACGTATATAAAGGAGTGGAGGAGGGGGGAGAGGGCCGGGCCCTATGGCGCGCCCTGGAGGAGTCATACTCCCACCGGGAGTAGGATTCCCCCCTTCCAAGTAGTAGGAGTAGGAGTCAAGGCAAGGGAAGAGAGAAGAGAAGGAAGGAGGGGGCGCAGCCCCTCCCCCTAGTCCAATTCGGACTAGGCCTTGGGGGCGCCCAACCTCTCCTCTCTCTTTCCCATAAAGTCCAATAAGGCCCATATACTCCAAGGTAAATTCCCTTAACTCTCCGGTACTCCGAAAAATACCCGAGTCACTCGGAACTTTTCCGATGTCCGAATATAGTCGTCCAATATATTGATCTTTACGTCTCGACCATTTCGAGACTCCTCGTCATGTCCCTGATCTCATCCGGGACTCCGAACTACCTTCGCTACATCAATACACATAAACTCATAATATAACCGTCATCAAACTTTAAGCGTGTGGACCCTACGGGTTCGAGAACTATGTAGACATGACCGAGACACGTCTCCGGTCAATAACCAATAGCGGAACCTGGATGCTCATATTGGCTCCCACATATTCTATGAAGATCTTTATCGGTCAAACCGCATAACAACATACGTTGTTCCCTTTGTCATCGGTATGTTACTTGCCCGAGATTCGATCGTCGGTATCTCAATACCTAGTTCAATCTCGTTACCGACAAGTCTCTTTACTCGTTCCGTAATACATCATCTCGCAACTAACTCATTAGTCACAATGCTTGCTAGGCTGATAGTGATGTGCATTACCGAGAGGGCCTAGAGATACCTCTCCGACAATCGTAGTGACAAATCCTAATCTCGAAATACGCCAACCCAACAAGTACACAAAGTGTTCCTCCGGTAAACTGGAGTTGCATAATCTCATAGTCATAGGAACATGTATAAGTCATGAAGAAAGCAATAGCAACAAGCTAAACGATCAAGTGCTATGCTAACGGAATGGGTCAAGTCAATCACATCATTCTCTAATGATGTGACCCCGTTAATCAAATGACAACTCATGTCTATGGTAGGAAACTTAACCATCTTTGATTCAACGAGCTAGTCAAGTAGAGGCATACTAGTGACACTCTGTTTGTCTATGTATTCACACATGTATTATGTTTCCGGTTAATACAATTCTAGCATAAATAATAAACATTTATCATGAAAGAAGGAAATTAATAATAACATCATTATTGCCTCTAGGGCATATTTCCTTCGCCCCCTGCCCCGCTCGATCTGGATGCCCGTCCGCGCCCAGGGCGCCTGTCCCCGTAGTCGTCGCTGCGTCACCTTGCCCCGACGACCGCCCGCGCGCCGCCTCGTCCCCTCCGACTGGTGCTCGGCCTCGACATCGCCGCCGCAAGGGGCCACCTCGCTGAACCTCCCCCGTCGGACTGCCTCCCCGCCTCCGACGTGTCGTCTCCGTCCCCCTCCTCGACCCCCACTGCCCCGTGCCCTACAAACCCCGCCGTGAGACCCCTCCCTCCTTCTCCTCTGCGTTCACCCGTAGTGAACGCCCGCCCCGCACACACGCCCGCACGGCCCCGCCTCCTGCACCGGCGCTCGCCGCGGCCCCGTGCATGCTCTCGCTCCGACTCTTCCCGCTGCCGCAGTCTACCGCGGCCTCGTCACCCCTCGCCGCCCGCTACTCCGCTCGCCGTCAACTTCGCTGTGGCTGCTTTCGTTGCCGGCTGCCGCAACTGCCGCTCGTGGCCACTCCGGTCGTTGCCCTCTCCGGCGCCGCCTCCCCCTGCGCCCGTGGCCCTCCGCCTTGCCTCGCTCCCGCACTCGCTGGCACGCACCACTGCCTGCTGCCATGGCTGTTGATCCCCACCGCCGCTGCTGGCCTCGCCTCCGGCCGCCGTCCGCCGGCCACCGCAAACCCCCCTGCCCGTCGCCCTGCGACGCCCTATCGGACGCCCGCACACCCGCTGCGCCCATTCGAGCTGTGCCCGCGCCCGTAACCCTGCGTGCCCGCTAAGGCCCAGGCCGAATGACAGTCGGGGCCCAACCCCCAGAACGGTTATATAAAAAAATTAAAATTAAAATTAAATAATATTAATTAATTAATTAACTAAATTAATTAAGTTAATTAATCATAATTAGAATAATCCAATCACTAATTAACCTAATTAACTGTTAGTTAATTAATTAGTCAATGACAGGCGGGACCCTCATGTCAGTTTGACCAGTCAACACCTTTGTTGACTGTTGACGTGATTTTGATGTCATGATGACGTTAGCAAACACTATTCTGGATAATGTTGAATTAAAATAATTAAATAAATGCTAAAAATGATTTAAATCTTTTAAAATCAATATAAAATAAAACCGTAGCTTGGATGGGAAAACTTTGTACATGAAAGTTGCTCAGAACGACGAGACGAATCCGGATACGTAGCCCGTTCGTCCGCCACACATCCCTAGCATAGCAAACAATCAACTTTCCCCCTCCGATTCATCTGTCCGAAAATGCGAAACACCGGGGATACTTTCCCGGATGTTTTCCCCCTTCGCCGGTATCACCTCATACCACGTTAGGGCACACCTAGCATCGTTACTTGTCATGTCTTGCATCGATATGCATCTGTTTGCATTGTATTCATTATTTCTTGCCCCTCTTCTCTCGGGTAGACTACGAGACTGACGTCGCTGTTGGTGCCCCTGTCGACTACGTTGTTGATGACCCCTTCTTCTTGCCAGAGCAACCAGGCAAGCCCCCCCTTGATCACCAGATATCGCCTATTCTTCTCTCTACTGCTTGCATTAGAGTAGTGTAGCATGTTACTGCTTTCCGTTAATCCTATCCTGATGCATAGCCTGTCATTGTTGCTACAGTTATTGATACCTTACCTGCAATCCTAATTGCTTAGTATAGGATGCTAGTTTACCATAAGTGGCCCTACATTCTTGTATGTCTGCCATGCTATACTATCGGGCCGTGATCACTCGGGAGGTGATCACGAGTATATACTTATACATAATATATGATACTTGTGGTGACTAAAGACGGGTCAGCTGGAAGAGTACCCGTGAGTGATTCACGGATTGGGTCTAAAAGGATGTTTGTCTCGACGGCCCTCTGAGTGGATCTTTGTGGCGGAGCGGCATGGTAGGTTGAGACCACCTAGGAGAGAGGTGGGCCTGGCCCTGGTCGGCGTTCGCGATTATTTCAAAATAACACGCTTAACGAGATCTTGGTATTTGATGTGAGTCTGGCCACTGGCCTATACGCACTAACCAACTACGCGAGAACAGTTATGGGCACTCGATGTTGTGGTATCAGCCGAAGCCTTCATGACGTCAGTGACTAAGCGACACGCGCCGGATTAGACCGTAAGCCTGCTCTTGTATTAAGGGGGCTAGGTTTGCTTCCGGCCGCCCTCGCAACATGCAGGTGTGCAATGGGCGATGGGCCTAGACCCCTGCGCCATAGGATTTAGACCGGCGTGCTGACCTCTCTGTTGTGCCTAGGTGGGGCTGCGACGTGTTGAACTTCCGAGGCCGGGCATGACCCAGGAAAGTGTGTCCGGCTAAAGGGGATCGAACGTGTTGGGAAATGTGGTGCACCCATGCAGGGAAGTTTATCTATTGGAATAGCTGTGTCCCTCGGTAAAAGGACGACCCGGAGTTGTACCTTGACCTTATGGCAACTAGAACCGGATACTTAATAAAATACACCCTTCCAAGTGCTAGATACCGGTGATCGCTCTCTAACAGGGCGACAAGGAGAGGATCGCCGGGTAGGATTATGTTATGCGATGATACTTGGTGAACTTACCATCTACTCTCTTCTACATGCTACAAGATGGAGGCTGCCAGAAGCGTAGTCTTCGACAGGACTAGCTATCCCCCTTTTATTCTGGCATTCTGCAGTTCAGTCCACAGATACTACCCATTTCATTGATACCAATGCATATGTAGTGTAGATCCTTTCTTGCGAGTACTTTGGATGAGTACTCACAGTTGCTTTGCTATTTCGTTTCCCCCTTTTCCATTTTTCTCAGATGTCGCAACCAGATGATGGAGTCCAGGAGCCAGAGGATCCCGATGTTGTTTCTATGTGGAGTTCACCTTCGAGGAGTAGTTAGGAGGTCCCAGGCAGGAGGCCTTGCCTTTTTGATCGTTACTACTTTTATGCTAGCCTTCTTAAGGCAAATTTGTTTAACTTATGTCTGTACTCAGATATTTTTGCTTCCGCTGACTCTTATGTTTTCGAGCTTATGTATTCGAGCCCTCGGGGCCCCTGACTTGTAATATAAAGCTTGTATTATTTTAATTTGTGTCTAGAGTTGTGTTGTGATATCTTCCCGTGAGTGCCGGATCTTGGTCATACACACTTGCATGTATGATTAGTGTACGGTCAAATCGGGGGCGTCACAAGTTGGTATCAAAGCCGACTGCCTGTAGGAATTCGCCTTCCACACTCCTTGGCCGAAGTCAAGTCTAGACATTGCAAAACGTTTACTAACATGGTTGTGTGGCTTACGGGCCCACATCGCCATTGGGTGGTATTAGGATCTTTTATTCCTCGACCTATACTCTGGGACTCCAATCTCTCTTCTATTCAGGTTAAATGATTTTACTAAACTCTGACTCTAGGTTCTCGTAACTACTTTCTCCCAGAGAGCCCCTCACTCAAGATGATTGCTTAGTGCGCCGAAGGTTTCCGAAGATACTCTCCGATGTTCTCTCGTGACTTTGTGCCATCGCTACTGCAATTCCCTTGCATCGATAAACCCCTACGGATAACCATGTGCACTTGTCATTGGTACAATCATTCCCTGTTGATCTTGTTATTGCAAGATACCCCTGAAGTTCTCACTATTGTTCCGAGAATACTTGGTGCCTACTGCCTTGCAGTTCTTGCCACATGAATACCCCCTACGGATAGTTCCTCATGCTTACAGAGATCCGTTCTTTCCCCATTACTCTTATGATTCACAAGATACATGGAAATACTATCTAATCTTCTGACAATCCTTTGCTCGCTATTGCTCTCCAAATACTTGTCTATTGGCATTATGGTTGCGTTCCATATGTCTAGCAATATTCATTAGTATCCTTTGTCATTTTCATTCGAGTCCCTTCATTCAATATGTTGCGAATGCTCACAATCCTCAACCAGATCTGAGAATTTATCCTTCCGACTTAGACATCAGTTTAAACATGAGCTGGATCTCGACCAATCAAATTGCCATCGATTGTACCCCTAAGGCTATTCAACTTATCCATCCCTAATCAGAGCATTGCTTTTGATCCCTTGTCTTGGAATTCATAATTCCTTTGCATTTGAGCTTTGAGTTAGTCAGTTGTTTCTATAATCTGATCTCCTTGCATTCTTCTTCCTCTAATTGAGTACCATTGCTCACGTCAGGTCCCTTGTGGACCACCAGACCCTTTGTCGGATTTTATCCAACAATGTCCTTCATATTCAATAAGCTTGTGAGCCTTTCCTTGGATACATAATGCCTTTGGTAAATTGTATCCTCTGCTTTCTCAAGCATGCTCTACTATCGAACTTGTGTTATTTACTCCGAAGTTTGTGGTATATGTTCCTAAGGTGCCCTGATGGGTTAAACCTACGCCTTCCCTAATCCATGTGAACCCGAAAGATTTCACGGGTCATACTTATCTGGTATTGCACCAGGTAAAAATTTCAACAACTAATGTCATTTTCGGAATACGAGAGGTGAATGAAAGGTTATGCGTTGAACAAGTGGGAGTTGACCTTGAACCCTGTGTTCATGCCCATGGACGCGATGTATACCTTATCATGGAAGCTTCTCTTAAAATAATTATTCCCTTGTTATAAGTTTATCTTGTATCTGTGGACGTGGTTCCGACCATGTTTCTCCTTGATTCCATTTCTCGTGCAAGTTTGAGCACTTGTCTTCTGCAGAGCAATACCCTAGTCCAACCTCTTCTTTGATCTGTCATCGAGTATTACGCCCCTGGTATCTCGAGATTATCATGGAACTGCATAACTTCTTATGAGTTCTTCATCAAATACTACATTCTCACCGATTCCATTTTTTCACAGGCTCTGAGTTATTAAACACTCAAAGACACTGATAACCGAACCAAGTCTGCACTACAGTTCAACAAATCTTAGTAATCTCTACTCCTAATGTCTTAGTTGGTAGTCTCCGTTCCGGGTTTATTTTCGTCCCACCTACCATGGTTTTTTTCGTCCCACCACTTTGATACGTCTCCGTCGTATCTACTTTTCCAAACACTTTTGCCCTTGTTTTGGACTCTAACTTGCATGATTTGAATGGAACTAACCGGGACTGACGTTGTTTTTAGCAGAATTACCATGGTGTTATTTTTGTGCAGGAATAAAAGTTCTCGAAATGACCTGAAAATCAACGGAGAATTATTTTGGAATATATAAAAGATACTGGAAGAAGAATCCACATTAGGGAGGCCTCCACCTGTCCACGAGGGTGGGGGCGCGCCCCCTGCCTCGTGGGCCCCCTGATGCTCCACCAACCTCAACCTTGACTCCATATATTCACTTTCGGGGAGAAAAAAACAAGGGAGAAGGATTCATCACATTTTACGATACGGAGCCGCCGCCAAGCCCTAAACTCTCTCAGGAGGGCTGATCTGGAGTCCGTTCGGGGCTCCGGAGAGGAGAATCCATCGCCATCGTCATCATCCACCTTCCTCCATCACCAATTTCATGATGCTCACGCCGTGCGTGAGTAATTCCATCGTAGGCTTGCTGGACGGTGATGGGTTGGATGAGATTTATCATGTAATCGAGTTAGTTTTGTTAGGGTTTGATCCCTAGTATCCACTATGTTCTGAGATTGATGTTGATATGACTTCGCTATGCTTAATGCTTGTCACTTGGGCCCGAGTGCCATGATTTCAGATCTGAACCTATTATGTTTTCATCAATATATGAGAGTTCTTGATCATATCTTGCAAGTCTATAGTCACCTACTATGTGTTATGATCCGGCAACCCCGAAGTGATAATAATCGGGACCACTCCCGGTGATGATCGTAGTTTGAGGAGTTCATGTATTCACTATGTGTTAATACTTTGGTCCGGTACTCTATTAAAAGGAGGCCTTAATATCCCTTAGTTTCCAATAGGACCCCGCTGCCACAGGAGGGTAGGACAAAAGATGCCATGCAAGTTCTTTCCGTAAGCACATATGACTATATTCGGAATAAATGCCTACATTACATTGATAAATTGGAGCTAGTTCTATGTCACCCTATGTTATGACTGTTACATGATGAACCGCATCCGACATAATTCTCCATCACCGATCCATTGCCTACAAGCTTTCCATATATTGTTCTTCGCTTATTTACTTTTCCGTTGCTATTGTTATCATCACTATAAAACACCAAAAATATTACTTCTGCTACCGTTACCTTTTACTACCGTTACCACTACTATCATATTACTTTGCTACTAAATACCTTGCTGCAGATATTAAGTTTCCAGGTGTGGTTGAATTGACAACTCAGCTGCTAATACTTGAGAATATTCTTTGGCTCCCCTTGTGTCGAATCAATAAATTTGGGTTGAATAATCTACCCTCAAAAATTATTGTGATCCCCTATACTTGTGGGTTGTCAAAACTATTTTCTGGCACCGTTGCCGGGGAGCATAGCTCTATTCTTTGAGTCACTTGGGATTTATATATGCTTATCATTGTGAAGAACTTGAAAGATCCAAGAACCAAGGTTTATCCCTCAACTACAAGGGGAGGTAAGGAACTGCCATCTAGCTCTGCAGTTGATTCACCTTCTGTTTTGAGTAAACTTGCGACACCTAAACCTGCTTCTGCTATTAATTCTGATATGTCGCATGTTATTGATGATGCCACTTCTGCTATGCATGATACTTATGATGAAAATACTTCTATGCTTGATACTACTGTGCCACTTGGTGAATTTCTTGATGAACAACTTGCTAGGGCTAGAGAGAATGAAATTATTGAAACTGATAATATTGATGAAAGTGATGATGAAGATTCTCCCCCTAGATATGAATTGCCTATTGTTCCTGAGGGCTATCTTATGGATAAAGAAACTGCTAGAGATTTTCTTGCTTGCAATGATAGGAGTGATCTTAAGAAATTATTAGCTAAGCTGAAACAAAAAACTTTGAATGCTAGAATGAAATATGATCTTGCTTATGCTACTTCACCTATCTTTGTTACTGATAAGGATTATGATTTCTTTGTTGATCCTGAGATAATTACTTTAGTTGAATCTGATCCTTTCTATGGCTATGAATCTGAAACTGTTGTGGCACATCTTACTAAATTAAATGATATAGCCACCTTGTTCACTAATGATGAGAAAACTCGCTACTATTATATCCTTAAGATATTTCCGTTCTCATTAAAGGGTGATGCTAAGATATGGTTTAATTCTCTTGATCCTAGTTGTGTGTGTAGCCCCCAGGATATGATTTATTACTTCTCTGCTAAATATTTTCCCGCTCATAAGAAACAAGCTGCTTTAAGGGAAATATATAATTTTGTGCAAATTGAAGAAGAGAGTCTCCCACAAGCTTGGGGGAGGCTTATCCAATTACTTAATCCTTTGCCTGATCATCCGCTTAAGAAAAATGAAATACTTGATATCTTTTATAATGGACTAACCGATGCTTCCACAGACCACCTGGATAGTTGTGCTGGTTGTGTTTTCAGGGAAAGAACGCCAGATGAATCTGAAATTTTATTGAATAATATGTTGACTAATGAAAATAATTGGACACTTCCTGATCCAATTCTTGATCCAATTCCTGAACCAACTCCTAAGCCAACTCCGAAGAAAAGGGGTATTCTATTTCTCAGTCTTGAAGATATTCAAGAGGCAAAGAAATCTATGAAAGAAAAAGGTATTAAAGCTGAAGATGTTAAGAATTTACCTCCTATTGAAGAAATACATGGTCTTAATTTGCCGCCTGTTGAAGAAATACATGGCCTTGATAACCCGACACAGGTAGTAAAGGTAAATTCTCTCTATAGATATGATAAAGCTGAAATTCCTCCTACTAAGTTTGCTAGCCAATGTTTGGATGAGTTTGATAACTTTATGGTTAAGCAATAAGATTTTAATGCTCATGTTGGTAGACAATTGAAACATAATGCTTATATGATTGAACACGTGAGTGATTATATGGCTAATGTTAAAGGTAAACTAAAAATTATTAGTAAACATGCTTCTATGGTTACCACTCAAGTAGAACAAGTACTTAAAGCTCATAATGATTTGCTCAATGAATTAAATAGTAAGAAAAATGATAATGTTGTTAGAGTTATGACTAGAGGTGGTAAAATGACTCAGGAACCTTTGTATCCTGAGGGCCATTGAGGGAGTCCTGGATTAGGGGGTCTCCGGACAGCCGGACTATCTCCATTGGTCAGACTGTTAGACTATGAAGACACAAGATTGAAGACTTCGTCTCGTGTCTGGATAGGACTCTACTTGGCGTGGAAGGCAAGCTAGGCAATACGGATATGGATATCTCCTCCTTTGTAACCAACCTTGTGTAACCCTAACCCTCTCCGGTGTCTATATAAACCGAAGGGTTTTAGTTCGTAGGACAACAACCATAACATACAATCATACCATAGGCTAGCTTCTAGGGTTTAGCCTCTCTGATCTCGTGGTAGATCTACTCTTGTACTACCCATATCATCAATATTAATCAAGCAGGACGTAGGGTTTTACCTCCATCAAGAGGGCCCGAACCTGGGTAAAACATCGTGTCCCCTGCCTCCTGTTACCATCCGGCCTAGACGCACAGTTCGGGACCCCCTACCCGAGATCCGCCGGTTTTGACACCGACATTGGTGCTTTCATTGAGAGTTCCTCTGTGTCGTCGCTGTTAGGCTTGATGGCTCCTACTATCATCGATAGCGATGCGGTCCAGGGTGAGACTTTTCTTCCCGGACAGATCTTCGTGCTCGGCGGCTTTGCACTGCGGGCCAATTCGCTTGGCCATCTGGAGCAGATGGAAAGTTACGCCCCTGGCCACCTGGTCAGGTTTGGAAGCTTAAACTACACGGCCGATATCCGTGGAGATTTGATCTTCGACGGATTCGAGCCTCTGCCTTGTGCGCCACACGGTCACGGTGAGCATGACTTAGCTCTCCCATCGGACAGTGTTAAGGAGATCGCACCGGCAGCCGCTCCGACCCTCAATTCAGAGCCAGTCGCGCCTTCCGCGGACGGGTGGATGGACCCCACCACAGAGGCCTTACCCTCAGCGGCGATCGAGCCGAACATCGACCTTGCCTTGCACGAGAGCCGTGTTGTTAAACTGCCGGATCCTTCTCCGGCCACAGACTCCGAACCGCCTGCGCCCGTTCCTATCGAATCCGATTGGGCGCCGATCATGGAGTTTACCTCCGTGGATATTTTTCAGCACTCGCCCTTTGGCGACGTACTAAACTCATTAAGGTCTCTCTCCTTGTCAGGAGAATCCTGGCCGAACTATGTCCGGCAGGACTGGGATGCGGACGACGAAGAAATTCGAGGCCCACCCACCACCCACCTGGTAGCCACTGTCGATGACTCAACCGACATGCTCGACTTCGACTCCGAAAACATCGACGGTATGGACGACGATGCGGGAGGCGAAGAGGAACCACCACCCACAGGGCGCTGGACGTCCACCTCATCATATGACGTATACATGGTGGACACACCAAAAGACGACGACGAGGAACGGAAGGACGCAACGAAGGCTTGTCCCCTCGAGAAGCAGTCAAAGCGGCGGCGTAAGCACCGCCCCAAATCCCGCCTCGACAGAAATAACGATCATACAGACCCAGCGTTGGAGCAGGGCGAACCACTGCCGGACCACGGCAATACGGAGAATCAAACCGAACAAACCAATTCTGTCAATGATAATAGTCCGGATGACATAACATCGGACAGGCACCCGGAGCAGTAGAATGCCCGTCAAAGGCTTGTTGCCACCACGAGGAGTCTGAAAAAGCAGAAGCAAAGGCTCAAGGCTGCGCAGGACACACTCCAAATCAGATGGAGTAAAGTACTCAACACAGCAGCGAAGTATGGTGGTAATCGCCCCACCAAGAGCTACCCGAAGCGGAAGTTGCTACCCGAATTCGATGAGGAGGCCCTAGATCCCCCACAACCAAAAATCAAAACGGCCACCTGGCCGGATAGACGACCTCACGGCCAACATGGAGCGGCAAACAACTCCACTCACAAGCCAATAAGCGATCCACAAGAGGGCTCGCACCAAAAGGACGGCGCAACCAGATCCATCTATGGACCACGCAAGCGCGCCCCAGCATATGATGTAACACAACAAACATTAGAACAACGCGGTACACCCAGATACAGGGGTGCCGCACACCCCCTATGTTTCACCGATGAGGTGCTGGACCATGAATTTCCAGAGGGATTCAAACCCGTAAACATAGAAGCATACGACGGAACAACAGACCCTGGGGTCTGGATTGAGGACTACATCCTCCATATCCATATGGCTCGAGGAGATGATCTCCACGCCATCAAGTACTTACCCCTCAAGCTCAAAGGGCCAGCTCGGCACTGGCTTAAAAGCCTCCCCGAAAACTCCATTGGAAGATGGGAAGAGCTCGAAGACACTTTTCGGGCAAATTTTCAAGGGACTTATGTCCAACCCCCGGATGCAGACGATTTGAGTCATATAACTCAACAGCCCGGAGAGTCAGCCCGAAAGCTTTGGAACATGTTTCTTACTAAAAAGAACCAAATAGTTGACTGTCTGGACGCCGAAGCCTTGGCAGCTTTTAAGCATAGCGTCCACGACGAATGGCTTGCCAGACACCTCGGCCAAGAAAAGCCGAGAACAATGGCAGAATTAACAAGCCTCATGACCCGCTTTTGCGCGGGCGAGGACAGCTGGCTAGCCAGATGTAGCACCGGCAACCCAAGCACATCCGAAGTTAGAGATGAAAACGGGAAATCACGACGTAGCAAAAATAATAAGCGTCGGAATAAAGAAGACAGCCCAAAGAGCACGGCGGTACACGCCAGATTCCGAAGCTCTCGGCTAGGTCAGCAAAAGCCGCCCTCTAAAGGCGCCAGAGATGAACTGTCTAGCCTGAACAAAATTCTAGACCAAGTATGCCAGATCCATAGCACCCCTAGTAAACCCGCTAATCATACCCACAGAGAATGTTGGGTCTTCAAACAGTCCAGCAAGCTCAACGCCGTACACAAGGGGGAGGATACACCAAGCGAAGATGAGGATGAGCCTCTCAAGCAAGACACTGGGGAACAAAAGAAGTTTCCATCAGAAGTCAAAACAGTCAACGTATTAGACATGATCAAGGGAAGCAAAGCGGCCCTCCTAGATAAATATGCCCAAGGGCCTATCATCTTGAAACCCTGCCACTGGTCGTCTCAACCGGTCACTTTCGACCATCGTGATTACTCAGCAAGTATTCGGCGGGCAGGATGGGCTGCCCTGGTATTAGACCCAATAATTGACGGATACCACTTTACACGAGTCCTGATGGACGGTGGCAGCAGTTTAAACCCGATATACCAGGATACAATCCGCGACATGGGGATAGACCCAGCGAAAATTGGCCATAGCAACACTACCTTTAAAGGAGTAATGCCAGGCCCAGGGGCTCACTGCACGGGCTCCCTGCTACTAAAAGTTATATTTGGTTTCCCCGATAACTCCCGTAGCGAACATTTAACCTTCCACATTGCTCCATTCCAAAGCGGTTATCAAGCACTACTCGGACGTGAAGCTTTTGCTCGCTTTAATGCAATACCACATTATGCTTCCCTCATGCTCAAGATGCCCGGTCCACGTGGCATCATTACAGTGAATGGAAATATTAAGTGATCTTTGCACGCTGAAGAGAATGCGACTGCCTTGGCAGCCGCACATTAAAAACGGCCTCACCAACTAAAGCATTTGATAGGTCGTCAAGACCACGAACGCGGTTAGGCGAGTCCGGCTCTGCTATATGTAATTTGCACTGGATTGATGGCCACACCCCTATTACAAATACAAGGGGCTCAACGCGCGCAGACAAGTGGCAATTTCTACTCATTTTTAGTTATACATGGTTTCTTTAAAAACTATCTTTTTGCACGACAACTTTTTCACCTAAGTTCCTCTCTTTTACAGATGACCATCGTGCTACACCCGTCCAGGATACGGCACAATGGAGACACAGGCGCAGACGTGCAACAGGGACCCGCTCCAAGGATTCTTTTTAGATTAAGACCCTGCGTAGACCTTTTTTACTGTCTCTTGTTGATACACATCCACCGAATTCTCAGCACAATTGAGAAGGATGCTGACGTCTTGGCATGTGGCCACGTCAGAATAATGCACGTACCCGGACACAAGGGGCTTCTTACAAAGGGCACTATTTAGGCCCGGTTTATACCATAAAGACCGAATACCTTAGGGAGTGTTCGGTGTCGCGAGTTTGGCCTTATATGCATCAGCTCCGAATCATTGTCTTTGGTCAAATGTTGGGTTTGCCTGGCTCCTGTGTTTTGGTGCCTTACGTTCCGCTTTATCGGCTAAGGCATCACCAGGAGAACTACTGCGATTGTGCACTGGTTCATCCGGACGAGCACCTTAGTAGAGAAAGCCGAAAACTGACTGTCATGATATAGCGTGAGACTGGTCAACCACTCAATGACCTATCGGAATGTTAGAATTCCTCCGCCTTAACGAAGGGTCGTTTTCCGGCCAGGCATGTGTGCACCCCGAGATCGGGAGAGTTCGGAGCCACCAGGGGCTATCTAGTAGCCCCACTGTCAAACTCCTATGGCTAAGTGAAAGTGTTAAAGCATTATAGTCCGGTTGCCTCGTTCGCTGCGCTATCACCTCCTTAATAGGACCAAGATGTTGGGTTAAGTGTGAACACGCATTTTTTGCGAGCAACTCCGCATTATATGCGTGGGGGCCGAAGCCGGCGACTGCAATCTTTCAGGTTATACACATGTATACATAAACGGCCGCACAGGAGGCATCACATTACTTTCAGGCAAAAGTATAAACACAGCCTTATAAAATTTTGTAAAAACATTGTGTTTACAATGGGAACACATATCACTCAAACATAATATTCTTCGAGCACTGGGCCTCTATCAAACGAGCACCCTCGAGAACCTCCTCGAAATAGTGCTCGGCAGCCACTCGGCCTATGGCCGAACCCTGCGCCGCAACAGTGGTAGTGTCCATCTCTGCCCAGTATGCTTTAACACGGGCAAGGGCCATCCGCAAGCCTTCTATGCACGCCGACCTCTTCATCGCACTAATGCGCGGCACCGCACCAAGGAAATGCTGCACTAAGCTAAAATAGTTGTTCGGCTTTGGCTTTTCCGGCCATAGCTGATCCATGACAGACCTCATGGCGAGTCCGAACAACCTATTTAGTTTGGCCCATTCGGCTAGCTGATCAGTCAATGGAAGCGGATGCTCTGGAACATGGAATTGCGACCAGAATAGCTTGTCCACCTCACGATCTGTTTGACCTTCGAAGTATTTGGCCGCATCGGCAGCGCTCGCCGCCAAGTCCATATATGCATCTGCCAAACTCCACATCCGATCTAGAGGGGCATACCATGGATCTCCAAACTTCCTCCGTAGCATGAAGGGCTTCCCAGCTGCAATATCCCCGGATTCGCGCAGCTCCTCCTTCTTCGCTCTCATAGCAGAGCGGGTGTCTTTGTCCGCCATCGTGGCCTTCTCAAGGTCCGTTGCCTTCGCTCGATTTTCTTTCTCAAGGAGCCGGCAACGGTCGGCAGTGTCTTTTAACTCTACGGCCATCTTGGCCATCTTCTTTTTGCTCTCGCAATGTGCGGCCTTCTTGGCTTTCAACTCTTCGGCTGCCTTCAAAGCAGCCGCATTACTAATCCTCGCTTGTTCCTTGGCTCGGGCAAGTTCTACCCGCAAGGTTTCCACGGTGGCAGCTCCATCTGCAGTCACAACATATTAAAGATACTGGCATCATGCTGCTCTTACTACGTGGCATTCACTAGAAAATAACACTTACCATGTGCCTCGTCAAGCCTCTTGTTAACAAGCTCGATGTCGGCGTCTGCCGCATCCAGTTGTCGTTTTAATTCGGCAAACTCACTAGTCCGGCTAGCCACCGGAGCTTCCACCACCTGCACATAAAGGCAGTCTGGTTATTGCCTGGGACTATGATCCTCTGTTCGCCGTCGTTCTCGACGACAACCAGAGTCTCAGGGGCTACTATCTACACAGGGCACACCTAACATGTGCGATACTATCACATATTATCTCACGTACCTCAAAGCCTGTCAGTAGACTCATAAAGGCTTCATGTAATCCGCTTTCGGTGGACAAAATTCTCTCCATCACCTTACCCATCAGCGTACAGTGTTCCTCTGAGATGGCCGCTCGCCCCACCAGCTCCCTCAGAACGTCCGACCGCATACCAGATGGTGTCGGACTCTTTTGTTTGCTTTCTTCGAGAGCCGGACGCTGGGGACTTCGAGGGTCTATGGGATTATCTTCTGGCCTCACCGGATCCGGAGAGGCCCTCCGTGAAGACACTTCAGGGTCGCCCGCTTCTTGAGCAGAGGAGTCCGGGGGAGGTGTTTCGCTCTCCATCATCTTCGGAAGAAGATCCCCCGAAGACGAGCTCAACTGAGAGGGGCTAAGGCCCAAACTGCAAGATATATGCGGCGGTCATTTTCTCAGAAGAAAGATAGTATACCTTCACTATTAAAGTATTTTTGGATCACTTACGACTCGTTGGAGGGCTGATCCCCCCGTGGACTTTGTGCGGCAAGAGCACCCCCTGAGGCAGGACCCTCTGTTGGAGACTTCTTCTTCCGTTTGGAGGCCTCGGCTTCTGGATCCTCGGAAGCAGTCCTTTTCCTCCCCCGGTTATCCTCCTTCATGGAGGCGCTCATTCCCTCGGTTGGAACTGGCAGCGATGGGGGCCCGCGTCTGCCCGTATTATTTCCCCCTGTATCTTCCTTCGAGGGCTTCGGGCAAGGTGCGAGATCGAGCATCTTTTCCAATACCGGATTTTCCAAACCCTCAGAGGGGGGCCAAACACCAAATCATCTTCGCCTTTGTTAGCCAGTCCTGGTCAAAGAGCGAACTCTCAAAAATAACTTCATGATGAATAAAAGATGGTGTGTTCGGCTAGAGGATTTCTTACTTGTTTGGCGGCGCGGTTACTGCTCAGGCCCACATCCTCGGTAGTATCCGGACACTCTATTTGAGGTCCGAAGAATGACTTGTACATCTCCTCGTGCGTCAGGCCGAGGAAACTTTGAATGGCACGTGGTCCTTCTGGGTTGAACTCCCACAAGCAAAGGGCGGCGTTTGCAAGGCTGGACTTGAAGAACCAGCATAACTTGCATTACCACAACCAAATTAAAATCTCCCTCGAAGAGATCTTGAATGCGGCTTTGCAGTATAGGTGTGACGCCCCCGATTCAATCGTACACTAATTATACACGCAAATGTGTACGATCAAGATCAGGGACTCACGGGAAGATATCACAACACAACTCTACAAATAAAATAAGTCATACAAGCATCATATTACAAGCCAGAGGCCTCGAAGGCTCGAATACAAGAGCTCGATCATAGACGAGTCAGCGGAAGCAACAATATCTGAGTACAGACATAAGTTAAACAAGTTTGCCTTAACAAGGCTAGCACAAACTGGGATACAGATCGAAAGAGGCGCAGGCCTCCTGCCTGGGATCCTCCTAAACTACTCCTGGTCGCCGTCAACGGGCTGCACGTAGTAGTAGGCACCTTCCGAGTAGTAGTAGTCATCGTCGACGGTGGCGTATTGCTCCTAGACTCTATCGTCTGGTCGCAGCAACCGAGTATAGGAAGGGGGGGGAAAGGGGGAGCAAAGCAACCGTGAGTACTCATCCAAAGTACTCGCAAGCAAGGAGCTACACTACATATGTATGCATTGGTATCATATGGAATAAGGGTATCATATGTGGACTGAACTGCAGAATGCCGGAATAAGAGGGGGGGATAGCTAGTCCTTTCGAAGACTACACTTCTGGTAACCTCCATCTTGCAGCAGGAGAAGAGAGTAGATGGTAAGTTCACCAAGTAACATCGCATAGCATAATCCTAACCGATGATCCTCCCCTCGTCGCGCTGTGAGAGAGTGACCACCGGTTGTATCTGGCACTTGGAAGGGTGTGTTTTATTAAGTATCCGGTTCTAGTTGTCATAAGGTCAAGGTACAACTCCAAGTCGTCCTGTTACCGAAGATCACGGCTATTCGAATAGATTAACTTCCCTGCAGGGGTGCACCACATAACCCAACACGCTCGATCCCATTTGGCCGGACACACTTTCCTGGGTCATGCCCGGCCTCGGAAGATCAACATGTCGCAGCCCTACCTAGGCACAACAGAGAGGTCAGCACGCCGGTCTAAATCCTATGGCGCAGGGGTCTGGGCCCATCGCCCATTGCACACCTGCACATTGCGTACGCGGCCGGAGAGCAGACCTAGCAACCTCCATTACAAAGGAAGTTGCGTTACGCCGTCCAACCCGGCGCGCGCCGCTCTGTCGCTGACGTCATGAAGGCTTCGGCTGATACCACGACGTCGAGTGCCCATAATTGTCCCCACGTAGATGGTTAGTCCATATAGGCCAGTAGCCAGACTCAGATCAAATACCAAGATCTCGTTAAGCATGTTATTATGAAATAACCACGGACGCCGACCAGGGCCACGCCCACCTCTCTCCTAGGTGGTCTCTACCTGCCCTGTCGCTCCGCCACAAAGTAACCGTCGGGGGCCTTCGAGAACTCAGGCCCACCTCTACCGGGATGGAGCCACCTGCCCCTTCAGCCCCCAACATTGGAATCACTCGCGGGTACTCCTACGAGCCGACCCGACTTTAATCACCACCTACATAGCATGTATATATGTATAAGTATATACCCGTGATCACCTCCCGAGTGATCACGGCCCGATAGTATAGCATGGCAGACGGACAAGAATGTAGGGCCACTGATGATAAACTAGCATCCTATACTAAGCATTAGGATTGCAGGTACAGGTAACAACAGTAGTAGCAAGGACAGGCTATGCATCAGGATAGGATTAACGGAAAGTAGTAACATGCTACACTACTTTCATGCAAGCAGTATAGAGGAGAGTAGGCGATATCTGGTGATCAAGGGGGGGTGTTGACACACGAACACGTCCCGTGTACCCTCGACGCCGGGGGTGATGCACCACAGCTCATGTCGAAGGAGACCCGACCGACAGCGCGATACGCAGGACAGTCGGCGGGCGCTTTTGCAGACCCGAAACCCCGCGCACCCGGGAGGGACCCCGTCAGGGATTCCGGCGGCTATGGGCTGCCCTAGGTCGATTCGCTCGCCCCTAGAGCCTCGTGGATCGCTGCCCTCCAACGCGAAGAACGAGAAAGAAAGATACAAGGGTGAGGGATAAAAGTAGATGAACACAATAGTGTAATTGATAGATTGGTTCGATTGGTATTGTTTCAATCGGCCGTCACCCCCAACATATATAAGAGGCAGCTGGACTTCCCATACAAGCAAAGATTTATCTAGGCTTTCCTTACAAGAAAATTACATCAATTCACGTCCAAAACACTAGTCAAATTCGGACTGGTTTTATCCGAACTTTCCAAAACTGTTCGGTTTAAACTGGCTGCACCTTGCGGGTCCTTTTTGCGGTGGTAAACGATCTCGGATGAAAACAAGCCCAAAAGCAATCTTGACCGTTTCGACGAGACGAACAACTTTCATGTTGAAGGTTTTTTTATCAGAGATCATCTTGAGGGTCAGATCGATCTCGCAACACAGGCTATCTCCTCGCCCTACCCGTCAGACATGTGTCTGGTGGGGCGCGCCACATCTCGCCTCGTGACAGGGCTGCACTCCAATTGCTCTAACTTTTGCATACGAACTCGGATTTGAATGATTTTTATATCAAAATCGATCATTTCGACAAGACGAAGACAACCCGTGTAGATCATTTTTTCATTTGAGGTCGTCTTGGGGGCTTAATCGGCTAAACTGTACTTTGAATATAAGATCTTGGTTCTTCGAGCATAGTTTCGGCCTTCGAGATGAAATCGGACGGCGATGACCCAAATTTCAAAGATGTTCATATCAATAATACGAAACTCTTTCATGTAGATCACTTCTACATTTGAGTCAATCTAGATAATCATTTGAGCCCATCTTCAGCTTCTGGTCGGATTGACTATCACAACCTCCACCCCGGTAGGCCTTCCACCCGGGTAAGCTTTCCGCACCGACAAGGTTTCACCCCGGCAAGGTTTTTACACCGGCAAGGGTTCTCCCTAGCTCGGCAAGGCTTCTACCCCGAAAAGAGCTCCTCCTCGGCAAGGTTTCTACCCCGGCAAGAGTTCCTCTTCGGCAAGGTTTCTCCCTCGGTAAGATTTCACACCGGCAAGCTTCTTCGCCGGCAAGCTTCCCCACCGGCAAGCTTTCCACGCCGGTAAGCCCTCACATCGGCAAGGTTTTACCCCGGCAAGGTTTCATTCAGCCGGCAAAGGCCGAATACTTTCTCACTCAGAGCCGGCCCGCGAAGTGTTGCCTCTAACTTTTGCATACGATCCCTGATTCATGACCATGCCAAAATCTGGTGTCAACACATGCCCCCTGTTTTTCGGCAAAGCTTGTGTGCCGAAAAGTAACTTGTATTGTGTTTGTTCTAAGGACGATGTCAACACTGCATCGGCCATTTATTTTCCTCAGGGCGATAATCAGGTATCGACCATGTTTGTGCTAAGGGCGATAATCATATATCGGCCATTGCCCACTCAGGCTTCTTGCCACACACTTGGGTGGTATTTCTTCAAGTACTTGCCATTGAGAGCTCGAGGTAACAGTGCCCCTTGTACGGATTCCACCAAATAAGAGTTTCCGGGAACTATTCTTGCAATTCTAAAAGGACCTTCCCAACTTGGAGACCACTTCCCGAATTTTCTGTCTCTTGAACCAATCGGGAGAATTACTTTCTAGACGAGATCGCCAACTTGAAATTTTTTCAACTTAACCTTCTTATTGTAAGCCCTTGCTACCCTCAACTTGTCCCTCTCTATGGCCCTCAAAGCAGCCAAACGTTTATTGGCAACCTCATCAATATTGTCCATCATCAAGTTATAAAAGTCTACTGCTGATAAATCATTTTGTTTGGCTATTCTCAAAGCATTCAAATTCACTTCCACCGGTAAAACAGCCTCTTGGCCGTATACTAGCTCATATGGAGTCACCTTCGTAGCACCATGCCTTGAGATCCTATGTGCCCACAAAGCTTCAGACAACAACTCATGCCATCTCCTTGGATTATCCTCAATCTTCTTCTTGACGAGCTTAATTAAAATTTTATTGCTAGACTCAGCTTGTCCATTGGCTTGGGCATAATATGGAGAGGAATTGAGCAATTTTATGTTATAAGATTCGGCAAATTCTCTAACTTGGTGTGATATGGAAGAGGAGCCTTGATCTGTATTCAATGTTTGAGGAATGTTGAATCTATGAATAATGTGCTCGGTTATGAATGTAATCACCTCCGTATGTGTCATGTTCTTGAGAGGTACTGCTTCAGACCATTTAGTGAAATAATCGGTTGCCACCAATACAAACCGATGCCCCTTTGAGGAAGACGGATGAATTTGTCCAATAAAGTATAAACCCCATCCTCTGAAAGGCCACGGCTTGATAATGGATGTAACATAGCAGCAGGAGCCAACTGAATATCACCAAATTTTTGACAAGCTTCACACCCTTTGTAATATCTGAAGCAATCATTAATCATAGTCGGCCAATAAAATCCAGCACGTCGTAGCAACCATTTCATCTTGGGAGCCGATTGATGAGTGCCACAAATACCTTCATGGACCTCCCCCATAGCAACTCTCGCTTGGTCCTCGTCCAAGCACTTTAGAAGAACATCATCAACCATTCGGCGATAGAGATCATCATCTCTCATTGTATACTTGAAAGCCATCCGCCGAACAGCCCTGTCCACCCTTCTACTAGGATCACACAAATAATCAACAATGGGTTTCCTCCAGTCTTGACTTTCTCCTGCATTGAATATTTAATTAGTGGCCGAAACGGTGGGCTCCGGTTCGGCCTCCCCTACGTCGGCAAGACTAGACATCGGCTTTTCAGAAATATGAAACACGCCATGATCAACATGGTAGCCGGATGCTTGCTATGCCAACTCTCTCCAATTGTCATGTCTAAATATATGAACAATTTTAATGCAACCCAAGGTAAATTCTTCATCTAGACATAAACCAAGATAAACTATAAGTGATTCATCAAAACACATTGATACCCCTTGGATATTTGTTGCACTACTCATAACGAATCACCAAAAGCATCAATATGTATAGCACCTATAGCAAGTAAAAGAGTCAATCCGAGTAACAATGCATATTCGGCCTTGATTAATCGTGCATAAAAATATTCTAAGCGGCACGAGGCTTCAAAAAATAGTACCATACAGAAATATATAAACAACACCAACACTTTGGCCATTGCTATGAATTGAACCATCAAAACATAATCTCCATAGTACTAGAGAGACAAGGCTAATATTAATATTATGCATGACATTAATCCGATGTTCAGTAACAAAATCAACTATGATTTGGCCTCTTATAGATCTCAAAGATGCATAAGCCAAATCATATCCAAACAAATTATAAGCCCACCAACCAATTCTGGAGCTATGAATTGGTCTATGCAGCATATATTCAATGACACCGGTCATGATGTCTCAACTCCATTCAATCATAATATAGGCATACATATAAATTTTCATGAGCATGTACCTTGTCTCGCTCTCCAATCAAACTAAGGACGATGTTAGAATACTACACCGGCCATGCATTGACATATTCTTAGGACGATAGATAAATATCAGACATTACCATGTAAACTTCATTCAAAGCACATATAGCCGAAATAAACAAATGAAATGACAAATCAAGTATTTCGGCCCTTTGGATCAGCAACAAACTTGTAGCTAATCAAATGTATAGTGACTTGGTAATACCCTTTCATGACGTAAGAAATTATATTGCATACATGGATTAAAATAAGCCCATTGAGGTTTACCAATCATACCTGATGATGAATTCCATGGCATATGCGTTAATGGCATAGTTGAAGAATATGGATAATGTGTAGACCAAAGATGTTGAAACCTTCGGCTTGGTCCTTCATAGTTTTTACTCTTTTCCTTCTTCACTTTTGCCACACTTCTTGTAATGGAGACTTGCACATAATTCTTATTTTGAGCACTTCCTTTGGGAACCCATGCCATGTTCCTTTCTTCAAGTTCTTGTGCACTAAGTTTGTGTAATTCCCTCTTTTGCCAATACGATAAGCTGAGTGGGCATCTCGGCTGTGATTCTGTTTTGACCAATGGCAATTCCTTTTTGGCCTTGTGCACTCTCAACTTCTTTTCTTCAGATTTGGCACTTTGACTCTCAATAATTGGTTGCTTCGTCTCATTGCCTTTTGTAGCCAATGTCAACACTTTAATTGGCTCTTTATTATTTGAGATCAAATCTGAAGTAGCACACTTACGACCATCTCTTTTCACGCGGTAGACTTGCTTGACCACCTCTTTTTTCATCCATGGTGTCCGGACCGATTCCTTATAATTGAAATGGTCTTTAACATGTGACTGTTCAAATGTTGATCTTCTCGGAGCTGCATAATATTGGTGAGATGGTCTAAAATAAGATGGAGAATGTGCCCTTGTATCATACATGTCCCATGATGAACATGGATCTATATGAGCATAGGGAGACATCCACAGCATTGGCATTGGCGGCCCAAAATAAGGATATGAATATGTTGCATTGAAACTCTCACTTTGCCAATACCGATCCTCATATTTGCGCCTTGGGGGTGATCTTAGTTTCTTTGCATGATTGGGCCGATAAGCATTCTTCTCTTCACTCTTCTTTTGATATTTCTCCAATAGTTCAGCGAAGGTGATTTTTGATCTTTTACACTTGCGCTTATTTCGGCCTTTGTTTTCTTTTGGTTTGCTTTCATCGATCATTGGATTTGCTTGCTGCCCCCCAGTCCTTGGCGTCTCCATTGTAGCTTCGATGGAATTCTCACCCTCAAGATTATGTTCATTATGCTCTTCAACAACTTCTTTACTTGAAAGCTTGATCCCATCACCTGCAATTTTTACCTTCTCTTTAAATGGATTGGCTTGAAGCAGCCGATGCAAAAACTTTTTGCCATCGGGACCAATCGGAATAGACTGGTCATCTCTTGGTGTTTCAACAAACTTCAATCGTCCTTTTTTAATGGCCGATTTAACTATTTGACGAAACATGTTGCAATCCTCAAAATTATGCTTGGACGAATCATGCAACTTACAATATATTCGTCCTTGGATTGATGGCTTAACATGGTGATCAAGAATTGTAATGTAATTATTTTTCAGCAACAAATCAAATATTTGATCACACATGCTTGAATTGAAGGTATACTTCTTGTTTTCTAGCCGATCTTGCTGTGAGAACGGCTTTGGAATTAAGCAAACGAATGGTTCAGATTTTGCATCACACCATTCAGCTATGCATTGTGTTTTGCACTCTATCTCCGATGTCTTTGGGTAAGATATTATACTAGCATCGGTTTTCTCAACAGAATTTAATCTTGGCTTTAAGTTTCTAAAACAAAAATAGTTAGAACATACATATCTCAATTGAGACCAAGTGCAAGCCAAGTATGAAATAAGCAAAGCTACCCAAATAGATACGAACTTTAGATAAAGCAACGGGGAAAGCTTTGGCTGTAATAATAAGTCACTATCGGTCTTTATAAATGGCACAATGGGTTGACCGATATGTTCCATAACAATTTTATTGCTAACAAGTAAATTACCCTTCTTCATTGGTCTTTCAGAATTACTTAAGAGGATTTTTCTGATGGACGCATCAACAATAAAGTTTAGACCAAATCTAAAAATAGGTAAATTACTTGCTAAACATACCTCTTCAAATATGTTGGGAGAGCATGATAGTGGTGTGGCTTGAACAATATCTTGCTTCATCTTTGGGTGGCTCCCCAACGCCTCTTCATCATCTTTTTCTTTATTCCGTGAATCATTACCTTGAAGATCCTTATCAGCCGAACTTTGTTTGGCTACCTGCTCTTGTCCTTGAGGCTTGTCAATTTCTATGGCACGGAACTCATAGGGCAGGAAGTAGGTTCCATTAACTTCAGAAAAATCAAGCACGGTTGTTTTGCTATGCTTGCCATGCCCTTTCTCAATAATGCTTGCCTCTTTGGATTTGATGGATTCGGAATATATGCTACTTGATTCGGCTTTTTCAACCGAAGCACTTTCAAGTTCCAAATCATCCTTCTTTTCATTGATAATACCAATTGGCAAACCTTCTTTTATCTGAGCCAATTCTTTTTCTATTTGTTTCTGACGGCGAGCGGCAAAGTTGGCTTTAAGCTTTTTCTCAATTTCAGCCCACTCCGTATACGATTGCCCCCCAATGCTTTTAGATTCTTTTGGCAATGACACATGGTTGTTGCTGAAATTTTGCAATAGTGAGGGTGTATAATATGATGTAGTACTAGGTGAAGGCATATGCATTGTTGTAAAACCATATTTTTGCTCGCCAATTTTATCAATTGGCAAAGATTCATCTTCTTGCAAAACTCTAGCTTTTATTGCAGCATAATCAGGAAATAGCCCCTTTTCAAGTTGTTCAAGGCAAAGAGCACTAATCCTCTTGTTTTGTGCCAAGCTCTTTTTAATGCAGCCACAACCGCTTCTGGAAGGGATTGCTCTGCAACGCTTTCAGATTCTTTCGGCAATGATTCGTGAGTGTTGCCGAAATTCTTGAATTGCGTAGAGTATGCATTATATGCTATAGTATTTGATGATGGCACATGTGTTCCTGTAAAATTTTCACTTATTCGGCTGTGACCATGAAGATGCGGGGCCGAATTATGAACATCTACAGTTGCATACAGTGCTGAAAAATTACTAACATGAGGAGTAGCATATGATGGTTGAGAGTAACTGGCCGAATAGCTAGTATTAGAATGGCCAATTCTCCCATCCATTGGCAAGGTTGGATTCACATATTGCAAATCAGTTGCCGATGAATAAAAAGGTGAAACACTTTCTTGTATGCTATTGGAAATTTTAACATCAGGTGTTTCGAATTGATTAACCAAACCCATCATGTTGTTCATCGGCATATGGATTTGTGCGGTTGCCAATGCATGAGAGTTTGGATACATATGTTGTACGTTGCTAAAATCATAAGAATTTGAAGCATGAAAATTGTTTTGCATCGGCCCTTGCGCATAATTAGATGCATGATTGATAAAACTAGGGCTAGCCGATACATTATGCTCATTAGGTGATCCAGCAACAATATATGAATTATTTGCATCTACAAAGGGGAATTCGGTATTCATATTACCTTTGTAGATTTCAGCAACTTGATGACGATCTCTTCGTAGAAGAACGGGCTGGAGACCGTTCAAAGCTTCGTCCCCAGCGAAGTCGCCAAAAGGTGTGTTGACACACGAACACGTCCCGTGTACCCTCGACGCCGGGGGTGATGCACCGCAGCTCACGTTGAAGGAGACCCGACCGACAGCGCGATACGCAGGACAGTCGGCGGGCGCTTTTGCAGACCCGAAACCCCGCGCACCCGGGAGGGACCCCGTCAGGGATTGCGGTGGCTATGGGCTGCCCTAGGTCGATTCGCTCGCCCGTAGAGCCTCGTGGATCGCTGCCCTCCAACGCGAAGAATGAACGAAGAATGAGAAAGAAAGATACAAGGGTGAGGGATAAAAGTAGATGAACACAATAGTGTAATTGATAGATTGGTTCGATTGGTGTTGTTTCAATCGGCCGTCACCCCCAACATATATAAGAGGCGGCTGGACTTCCCGTACAAGCAAAGGATTTATCTAGGCTTTCCTTACAAGAAAATTACATCAATTCACGTCCAAAACCCTAGTCAAATTCGGACTGGTTTTATCCGAACTTTCCAAAACTGTTTGGTTTAAACTGGCTGCACCTTGCGGGTCCTTTTTGCGGTGGTAAACGATCTCAGATGAAAACAAGCCCAAAAGCAATATTGACCGTTTCGACGAGACGAACAACTTTCATGTTGAAGGTTTTTTGATCAGAGATCATCTTGTGGGTCAGGTCGATCTCGCAACACAGGCTATCTCCTCGTGCTACCCGTCAGACATGTGTCTGGTGGGGCGCGCCACATCTCGCCTCGTGATAGGGCTGCACTCCGATTGCTCTAACTTTTGCATACAAACTCAGATTTGAACGATTTTTTTATCAAAATCGATCATTTCGACAAGACGAAGACAACCCGTGTAGATCATTTTTTCATTTGAGGTCGTCTTGGGGGCTTAATCGGCTAAACTGTACTTTGAATATAAGATCTTGGTTCTTCGAGCATAGTTTCGGCCTTCGAGATGAAATCGGACGGCGATGACCCAAATTTCAAAGATGTTCATATCAATAATACGAAACTCTTTCATGTAGATCACTTCTACATTTGAGTCAATCTAGATAATCATTTGAGCCCATCTTCAGCTTCTGGTCGGATTGACTATCACAACCTCCACCCCGGCAGGCCTTCCACCCGGGTAAGCTTTCCGCACCGACAAGGTTTCACCCCGGCAAGGTTTTTACACCGGCAAGGGTTCTCCCTAGCTCGGCAAGGCTTCTACCCCGGCAAGAGCTCCTCCTCGGCAAGGTTTCTACCCCGGCAAGAGTTCCTCTTCGGCAAGGTTTCTCCCTCGGTAAGATTTCACACCGGCAAGCTTCTTCGCCGGCAAGCTTCCCCACCGGCAAGCTTTCCACGCCGGTAAGCCCTCACATCGGCAAGGTTTTACCCCGGCAAGGTTTCATTCAGCCGGCAAAAGCCGAATACTTTCTCACTTAGAGCCGGCCCGCGAAGTGTTGCCTCTAACTTTTGCATACGAACCCTGATTCGTGACCATGCCAAAATCTAATGTCAACAGGGGGCTGGCCTGGTTGCTCTGGCAAGAGAGAGGGGTCGTCAACTCCGTAGTCGTACTGGGTAGCAGCGGCGTTGGTCTCGGTGTCTAGCGAGAGAAGAGGGGGAAGAAACAATAAATACAATGCTAACAGATGCATAGCGATGCATGACAAGTATCGGTGCTAGGGGTGCCCTAACGCGGTATGAGGTGATACCGGTGAAGGGGGAAAACATCCGGGAAAGTTCCCCGGTGTTTCGCGTTTTCGGGCAGAGGAGCCGGAGGAGGAAAGTTGCGAGTTCGATAGGTTAGGGCTGCGTGGCGGACGAACGGGCTACGTATCCGGGTTCGTCTCGTCGTTCTGAGCAACTTTCAGGTACAAAGTTTTTCCATCTGATCTACGGTTTATTTTATATTAATTTTTAAAGTTTTAAATCATTTTCTAAATTTATTATTAATTCAAATTAAAAGGAGAAATTGCTATGTGCACCCAGCAGAGTGCACACAGCGGGGCCACCGGAGGCTGACAGTGGGTCCAGGGGTCCCTGTTGACTCAGTCAACAGTGCAGTCTACAGTCAACTGCTTGACTATTGACTGGTCAAAAATGTAGATGGGGCCCAGATGTCATTCTTTTTAAGTGGATATTTGGAGGAGGGGTCCACCTGTCATTTACACTATGCCTAACCGCCGATTAGACTAACTAGTAGGAGTACTAATTAGCTAACGGAGAGCCGGCCGGCCACCACACACACACACAGAATACACACACGCACACACAGTGCTAGGGACTAATTCTATTTTCTGTTGAGAAAAGATAGCATTTTGTGATTTTCATAGGAATTAATTCATACATCAAATTGATTTGGTCCAATGGAAACATTTGAGCTTTGACAAGTGTTCTACCTAGTCAAATTATTTTTACTCCTGTTAATCGTGGTTTTGCCGCAGTTTAGAGGCTGTCCAAAGGGTTAGTCAGTGTAAAATTTGAAAAGCTAGCTAGTAGCTACACTAATTAGCAACAGCAGTAGATTCAGAAGAGCAGCGGTGGCATGCACACGAGTTAGGCGCGGGGCGCGGCGCTGCACGGCGTGACGCTGGGCTGGTGAGCGACGCGGGGCGATGGGCGAGGCAGGCCGCGGTTGCAGGGTGGCTGGGCGCAGGCGGACGGACGCAGGGCCGGGCGCAGCCGGCGTGCGTGCACAGGCGGCGGCAGCACGGCGAGCGGGTGCGAGTGGAGAGCAGCACGGTAGCAGCGACAACAGCACAACGCGCCTACGGCGGGCGCGACTGGGCGCGGGCCAAGTGCGGCGACGGCGCCGTTGGACGGAGGCAGGCACAGGGCATGCGCCGGGATGCCAGGTGCGGGAGGGTCATAGGCCGCGCACGGTGACGGATACAGGGGCCGCGGGGCGCATGCGGCGCGGCCACCGCGGGGTCGGGGAGCTGCGGGCACAAGACCAGGGGCATGGGGAGCACGGCAGAGATGTGGCAAACGCGAGCTGCGGTGGCTTCGGGCGCGGGGTGATAACGGCTTACGACGGCGTCTCGAGGCGGGGAGAAGGAGAGAGAGGGAGTGGCGCTCACCGAGCAGGCACAAGGACGCCCGTCGAGTGGTTTAGGAGCAGCAGAGGTGGCCGGCGTCGTCGTCGTTCGCCGGCGTCCCGAGGAGGAAGAAGTTTCGATCCAGCACTTCAACGGTGAGGAGCTCCAATGGGTGGCACCGCTCAATGTAGAGGATGACGGCGAAGCGGGCGGATGCGGTCCTAGTGTAGGATCGAAAGTATGTCTAGAGGGGGGGTGATTAGACTACTTGATCAAACAAAAACTTAACCTTTTCCCAATTTTAGTTCTTGGCAGATTTTAGCTATTGTAGGACAAGTCAAGCAATCATCACACAATTCAAGCAAGCATGCAAAGAGTATATTGGCAGCGAAAAGTAAAGCATGCAACTTGCAAGAATGTAAAGGGAAGGGTTTGGAGAATTCAAACACAATTGGAGACACGGATGTTTTTCCCGTGGTTCGGATAGGTGGTGCTATCCTACATCCACGTTGATGGAGACTTCAACCAACGAAGGGTAACGGTTGCGCGAGTCCACGGAGGGCTCCACCCACGAAGGGTAATGGTTGCATGAGTCCACGGAGGGCTCCACCCACGAAGGGTCCACGAAGAAGCAACCACCCACGAAGGGTCCATGAAGAAGCAACTTTGTCTATCCCACCATGGCCATCACCCACGAAGGACTTGCCTCACTAGCGGTAGATCTTCACAAAGTAGGCGATCTCCTTGCCCTTACAAACTCCTTGGTTCAACTCCACAATCTTGTCGGAGGCTCCCAAGTAACACCTAGCCAATCTAGGAGACACCACTCTCCAAGAAGTAACAAGTGGTGTGTAGGTAATGAACTCCTTGCTCTTGTGCTTCAAATGATAGTCTCCCCAACACTCAACTCTCTCTCATAGGATTTGGATCTGGTGGAAAGAAGGTTTGAGTGGAAAGCAACTTGAGAAAGGCTAGAGATCAAGATTCATATGGTAGGAATGGAATATCTTGGTCTCAACACATGAGTAGGTGGTTCTCTCTCAGAACATATGAGTTGGAATTGTGTATGTGTTCTGATGGCTCTCTCTACGAATGAAGAGGAGGTGGAGGGGTATATATAGCCTCCACACAAAATCCAACCGTTACACACAGTTTTCCAATCTCGGTGGGACCGAATCAACAAACTCGGTCGGACCGAAAAGGTAAACCTAGTGACCGTTAGAGATTTTTGGTGGGACTGACATGCAACTCAGTAGGACCGATATGGTTAGGGTTTGGGCATAACGTAATCTCGGTGAGACCGATTACGCAAACTCGGTGAGACCGAGTTTGGTAATAAGCTAACCAGAGAGTTGGTCAGGTAAACTCGGTGGGACCGATTTGCTCTTTCGGTGAGACCGAAAAGTTACAAAAAGGAAACAAAGAGTTTACACTGCAATCTCGGTGGGACCGATTCGCTCTTTCGGTGAGACCGAAAAGTTACGAAAGGGAAACAGAGAGTTTGCAATCCCATCTCGGTGAGACCGAGATCCCTATCGGTAGAACCGAATTGCTAGGGTTTGGCAGTGGCTTATGACAAGTGAAACTCGGTGGCGCCGGATAGAAAGAATCGGTAGGACTGAGTTTGGCTTAGGGTTTAGGTCATATGTGGATATGGGAAAGTAGTTGAGGGTTTTGGAGCATATCACTAAGCACATGAAGCAAGAGGCTCATTAAGCAACACCTCATCCCTCCTTGATAGTATTGGCTTTTCCTAAAGACTCAATGTGATCTTGGATCACTAAAATATAAAATGAAGAGTCTTGAGCTTCTGAGCTTGAGCCAATCCTTTGTCCTTAGCATTTTGAGGGTTCCACTTTCACATCCATGCCATGCCAATCATTGAGCTTTCCTGAAATAGTCATCCTGGAATAGCATTAGCTCAATGAGCTATATGTTGTTATGAATTACCAAAACCACCTAGGGATAGTTGCACTTTCACCTAGGCGTCGGGGCACATGGTGGCCGCGATAGGGCGAGATGACCGGCGACGCGGGCGCACCGCAAGGTAGATCTGGACGCGGGGGAGAGGAGAGTGTGGGGGCAGGGGGAGTGGATAAGGGGGAGCGCGATGGCAAGTGGGAGGGGACGAGGGGAGCCCGAGGCGCCGGGGGATCTTATCCCCTCGCCCACGACGCCGGCGAGCTGGTCGGGTGGCGACCGCGACCGGGCGGTCGGTCGAATAGTGAGAAGACGACCGCGAGGGGGGGAGTGGGTTGGCTGGGACGTTGGGCCGGCTGGGTGGGCTTGGCCCAGGGGAAGAGTTTTTCTTTTATTTTAACTGTTTTGTTGTTTTTCTTTTTACTGTTCTAGTTTTATTTTATTTTTGAGTAGCAATTAGCACTATAAAATACAGGAACAACGCCTAATTTGGTTTTACTAATTATACCATTGCCGCATTTAGTTTGAGGTTCAAATAAAATAGTTTAGTATTTTTATAATTTAAAAGCATTTAATAATTGTTTTTAGCCACTGTTATATTCGTAAAAGAGCATTTAAATACTTCTACAAAAATGTTGGGTCAGCACCATAATTGGTTATGGAATATTTTCCACACATTGAAAATTTCATTATGCATGTTTGAGAAATTTGAATTTTGGACTTTAATTTGAATTGAATTTGAATTATGCTTTGGATCAAATGAGGATTAGCAACAATAGTGTGATGACATGGCACCATCAACAAGGGATTACTGTAGCTTAATTATCCGGGCGTCACAATATGCACGTCCTTGGCTGGACCCCAGCTCAGACCTCTGCTAATCCATGACATCAGTTGTGATGGGGGGCCCGAGTGGAAGGCGGGGGCAGCCGCCCACTTGGCACTTCTGGGAGCCGTGACGTAAAACCACTCCCGTTGCCATAATTCGGACACCTCTAGAAAGGAACCTTTCGGCCATGGAGCTCCTGCCATCTTGCCTATTGATGCGCCTCCGCACACTGCATGTTGCCCCTCGATCATCTTCGGCTTCACTTCAAAGGTCTTGAGCCACAGGTCAAAGTGAGGGGTAATGCGGAGGAAGGCCTCACACACGACAATAAATGTCGAGATGTGGAGAAAGGAGTCCGGAGCTAGATCGTGGAAATCTAGCCCGTAATAGAACATCAAACCCTTGACGAAGGGATCCAGAGTGAGGCCTAGGCCTCGGAGGAAGTGGGAGACGAACACGACATTATCGTTGGGTTCGGGAGTAGGGACGACCTGCCCTCGAGTAGGCAGCCGATGCGAAACCTCCGCGGTCAGGTATCTGGCCTCCCTCAACTTCTTGATATCCTCTTCCGTAATGGAGGAGGGCATCCATCGGCCTTGAAGGCTGGATCCGGACATGATTGAAGATCCAGAGCACCTGACCTGGGCTTTGGGTGTTAGAACTCAAGGCGGGGGAGGGGTTCGATTGAGCACGAGAGGGAAAAAGCGAAAACCTTGTCCCTTTATAAAGAGGATGAATATCAAGCGTCCTCTCCGTAGCCGTTTGGGACTTACCTATAATCTAGGAGTCCTAGACGCGGTTGGGTTACCCACGACCGTATTAATGAGAATCCCGTAATTGGGGGAACACGATCTCTGCTTTGACAAGACGTGTTAAGAAACCGCATCGCGTTATGTGTGGAGCTGGTTGAAGAAAAACGGTTCGAATAATCACCGGGCCATGACATAACGTCATGCTGCCAAAACAAGCCAGCAAATTAGATCTACGAAAATATTCTTCTCTCTACGGTGGTATGTGGAACTTATTTTGCAGGGTCGGACACTATCCTCATATTCAAATTCTTCTGTGATGTATTCAGAGAAGGAACCCGCCTTGCAATGCCGAAGACAATACTGCGCGCTGGACTCATCGTCATTGAAGCCTGGTTCAGGGGCTACTGAGGGAGTCCTGGATTAGGGAGTCTCCGGACAGCCGGACTATCTCCATTGGCCGGACTGTTAGACTATGAAGACACAAGATTGAAGACTTCGTCTCGTGTCCGGATAGGACTCTACTTGGCGTGGAAGGCGAGCTAGGCAATATGGATATGGATATCTCCTCCTTTGTAACTGACCTTGTGTAACCCTAACCCTCTCCAGTGTCTATATAAACCTAAGGGTTTTAGTCCGTAGGACAACAACCATAACATACAATCATACCATAGGCTAGCTTCTAGGGTTTAGCCTCTCTGATCTCGTGGTAGATCTACTCTTGTACTACTCATATCATCAATATTAATCAAGTAGGACGTAGGGTTTTACCTCCATCAAGAGGGCCCGAACCTGGGTAAAACATCGTGTCCCCTGCCTCCTGTTATCATCCGGCCTAGACGCACAGTTTGGGACCCCCTACCCGAGATCCGCCGGTTTTGACACCGACAGCCATCCTAAGAGAATTGAGCAAGATTCTCAGAGAAATAATATTGATGTACCTAGTCCTTCTAAAAGGAAGAGAAAGAAAAATGATAGGACTTTGCATGCTACTAGTGAACCTGTTATTGACACACCTGAGAATCCCAATGATATTTCTATTTCTGATGCTGAATCACAATCTGGTAATGAGCATGAACCTAGTGATAATGTTCATATTGATGCTCAACCTAGTAATGACAATGAAGTAGAGATTGAACCTGCTGTTGATCTTGATAACCCACAATCAAAGAATCAACGTTATGATAAGAGAGACTTTATTGCTAGGAAGCACGATAAAGAAAGAGAACCATGGGTTCAGAAACCCATGACTTTTCCTTCTAAACCATCCAAGAAAAATGATGATGAGGATTTTGAGCGCTTTGCTGAAATGATTATACATATCTTCTTGTGTATGCATTTGACTGATATGCTTAAAATGAATCCTTATGCTAAGTACATGAAAGAAATTGTTACAAATAAAAGAAAGATACCAGAAGCTGAAATTTCCACCATGCTTGCTAATTACACTTTTAAGGGTGGAATACCTAAGAAACTAAGAGATCCCGAAGTACCAACTATACCATGCTTCATTAAAAGAAACTATGTTAAAAATGCTTTTTGTGATCTTGGAGCCGGTGTTAGTGTTATGCCTCTCTCTTTATATCATAGACTTGATTTGAATAAGTTGACACCTACTGAAATATCCTTGCAAATGGCTGATAAATCAACTGCTATACCTGTCGGTATTTGTGAGGATGTGCCTGTTGTGGTTGCAAACGTTACTATTTTAACGGACTTTGTTATTCTTGATATTCCCGAGGACGATAGTATGTCTATTATTCCTGGAAGACCCTTTTTGAATACTATAGGGGCTGTTATTGATTGCACCAAAGGCAATGTCACTTTTCATGTTAATGGTAATGACCATACAGTACACTTTCTGAGAAAACAACCTCAAGTCCATAGTATCAATTCTATTGGAAATTTTTCAACTTGGAGGTTTTGAATTTTCTCTTCCTACTGTCAAGAAGAAATATGATATTCTTATTATTGGGGACATGCATATTCATGTTGAGGTAACCTAGTGTTATTCGAAAATTCTCCGGTTCCATGTTATTCGGAATGAGTTTGTTAACAAGACCTGATCAACCTTGTTAGTGGACTCCTTTTAATGAGCATGAGATGGATGAATTTAGAAAGCACAAATCTCTGTACCCTCTTTTTACATTCTGTTATTTATATTAAATAAAGCAAAAATAGTAATTTCTATCTGTTTTCTGAATTATCAATACAATAAAAAATACCCCAAAAATAAAACTTCTCCAAATGCCCTGAAATTTAAATATGTTTTTTTCTGGAATATTCGAGAATATCTGGCACTGTGAACACAGAAGGGGGAGCAAGCACCTGGCCACGAGGGTCCAGGGCGCGCCCTACCCCCCTAGGCGCGCCCCCCGCTTCATGGGCCCACGGTGGCTCCCCTCCACTTATTCCAGCTACCACACACTCCTTCTTCGTCCCACAAAAATCACCAACCATCTCAAACCCGAGTCCAAGCTCATTTTGCTGCCATTTTCGATCTCCTTGCTCAAAGCTCCATTCAAAAACTGCTTTGGGGGATTGTTCCTTGGTATGTGACTCCTTCAATGGTCCAACTAGTTTTCGCTCTAGTGCTTTATTCATTGCATATTTTTGCTTCTTAGGTGACCCTGTTCTTGAGTTTGCATGTCAAATTTATATGGTCAAAAGTAGTTTTGATGCATGATATTACCTCTAGGCACTTTTAGGAGTAGTTGCTATCAATTTTGTTGAGTTTGGTTCACTTTTATTTTGAAGTTACTAAAAATTTCAGAAATTTTTCAGAGGAAGAAATATGTTTAGGAAAATGTACCAAGGTGGTCCTTCAAGGAAGCAAGGACCCAGGTTCGCAATACGCGCTGCCGACGATGAACCACCGAGGGAAGCTCAGGTGCGGGCTTGTGAATGGCCGTCAGAGTACTTATGGATAGAGCAGGAATAAAGGAAGAATTTAACGCGTATGTGCGTAATGCCGATCTTGAGAGCTTCGAGGCAGATAAGTGCCGCCAATACCACTATCTCACTGGTTCCTTTGTGAGAAGGTTTGAATTTTCATCATCACACAATTCTCAAATTGTCCTCTTTGATCCTTATACTATGGACTTAGAGGATTTTAATATTGCTTGCAAACTTCCACAATGGGGCAGCACTAGTGAGCCTCACAAATCGATTTTCTTGCTAGTATAACCGTGGGGGAATCTAGAGATATAACACAAGCTACCATAGGGAGCATTCATTTACCTGCTATACATTATTTTGCTCTCTTCATAGGTAGGTGCATAAATGGTAAAGATGAAGCATGTCACATGTGTGTACCTGATCTCAGCGTTCTCAGGAGCGCTGTTTTAGGAGATAAATAATACAACTTGGGGGCTATTGTTGCACGTAGGTTGCATAATAATCGTATTCATGGAGATTTCTTTGGTGGAATTTATGCAACTCATACAGCTAACTTTCTTGAGATACCCATACGTGGATATGATATTGAGTTGCCTCCTACTTATTTAGATTATGATGCTATGGTTCATCATCAGTTTGTTGAGAGGAATGATCAGTTCCTCCAGTACCGACAAATCTTTGACAGACGACGCACCTATCACATCTCTCTCCCTGCTCCTACTTTCTTTGACTTTCAGGCAAAGGGGGGATATGTTATAACCAAGGAGGAGGCGACCGAGTACGAGAGGAGGGCGGAGACAGCTCGCCTCCATGCTGCAGCCCAAGATGCAATAGCCGTTGCATCTCAGTACGACCCCAACTATTACTTTGGATATCCGCCAGGCCAGCCATGGCCATAGACCAACTTAGGCCAAAAGCCTAAGCTTGGGGGAGTACATATTTCTCACCGACATTACATTCATGTTCACACACTCATGCTAGTTGTCGGTGCTCATACTTTTTCATTGTATCATCCATGCTAGTTTATTTTCCTTTGTATGCTTTCTTCTTGTGTGTTTGATAAACCTTGAGAAAAACAAAAAAATTGGTTGTAAGCTTTTAATTAGTTTACTTTCCATGCTTGTAGTAGTAATTAAAAAGAAAACCCAAAAAGATTTCTCGTTCTTCTTTTGCTTGTTGGGAGCTTTCCCGTGTAAATAGTTTTATTTCTTTTCTTTTTCTTTGGGGGTCGAGAGGAAAAGACCATAATGAAAATGTTGAGTGGCTCTCATATGCATTATTGTTGATCTAACAAAGAGCCCATATTACCTTATCTTCTCTCTTGAATTGAATGCTTGTAGATTCCAGCTTAGTCCAATGCACGTGCACTATTATTATTATCCACATCGTTCGGCCGTGCAAGTGAAAGGCAATAATGATGATTATATGATGAACTTATTGAGATGAGAAAAGCTGGTATGAACTCGACCTCTCTTGTTTTTGTAAATATGATTAGTTCATCGTTCCTAATTCAGCCTATTATGAATAAACATGTTTGCAATGACAATTAGAGATTATAGTTGCTTATGCCAGGCTTAATTAGCTAGGAGCTTATAATGGTTTACCTTGCGTTCCAACATGCTATTAAAATGGTTGTGATGTGGTATGATAGGGTGGTATTATCTTTTGAATGATTCGAGTGGCTTGACTTGGCACATCTTCATGCATGTAGTTGAAACAAAATCAACATAGCCTCTACGATATTTATGTTCATGGTGCATTATATCCTACTCATGCTTGCATTCGGTGTTGATTAATTTTAATGCATGTTCATGACTGTTGTCGCTCTCTAGCTGGTTGTTTCCCAGTCTTTTTCTAGCCTTCACTTGTACTAAGTGGGAATACTTCTTGTGCATCCAATTCCATAAACCCCAAAGTTATTCCATATGAGTCCACCATACCTACCTATATACGGTATCTACCTGCCGTTCCAAGTAAATTTGTATGTGCCAAACTCTAAACCTTCAAATAAACATTCTGTTTTGTATGCTCGAATAGCTCATGTATCAATTAGGGTTGTCCGTATCTTCCATGTTAGGCGGGTTATTCTCAAGAGGAGTGGACTCCGCTCCTCACTCACGAGCAAATGGCTGGTCACCGGGATGCCCAGTCCCATGCTTTATGCAAATCAAATCAAAATAATTGCAAACAAAACTCCCCCGGAGTGTTGTTAGTTGGAGGCACTCATTGTTTCGAGCAAGTCATGGATTGATGCTTGTTGGTGGAGAGGGAGTATAAACTTTACCATTCTGTTTGGGAACTGCCTATAATGTGTGTAGCATGGAAGATATCGCCATCTCTTGGTTGTTATGTTGACAACCAAAGTATGCTGCTCAAAATATTATTCATATCTATTTCGAAACCGAGCTCTGGTACCTCTACAAATCCCTGCTTCCCTCTGCGAAGAGCCTATCTATTTACTTCTATGTTGAGTCATCATCCATCCTCTTATTAAAAAGGACCAGTTGCACCTTTAGGAATGTTGGGCATCTCTGCTACTGCAGTCATTTCCAAGAAGTTTAAACGTTTAAGGTATGACCTGAAGAGGTGGCGGGTAAACTTGTCTTCTATCAAAAAGCTCATTCAACAGTGCTCAGTGGTGATTCTGGGGTTTGATTCTCTCGAGGAGTTACGTCCTCTTACTACTTTGGAGTTTAATTTTAGGAAGATAGTGAAGCTGCACTATGAGGATCTTCTTAAGTTACAATTCATCTATTGGAAGCAGAGATGCACTATCAGATACATAAAGGTCGGTGAGGAAAATTCTAAATTCTTTCATGCTATGGCGACAGAGCAGCTGAGGAGGAATTCGATAGCCAGCCTCCGATCTGATGCTGATGTTCTGGTCACTGATCATGAACAAATGGTGGGAGTGCTTTGGGCCTCGTTCAAAAATAGAATGGGCCTGGCTTAGGGAGTGCACATGGGCTTTAATCTTGAAGAGTTGATTGACAAAGTGGATGGCCTGGAGGATTTGACACAACCTTTCACTACTGAGGAAATTGCTGTTGTTCTTAAGGATCTTCCAACTGACCGCGCTCCTGGGCCGGATGGCTTTAATGGGTTTTTTGTGAAACAATGCTGGAGCATTATTGAGAAGGATTTTTTGCAGTTAATTGATGAGTTTGCCCATGGTAACATTAGCTTGCAGGGGATCAATGCCTCCTTTATCACACTCATCCCTAAAATCTTAAACCCTGAATGTTCTAATGATTTTAGGCCAATATCTTTGACTAATACATGCTTGAAGTTTTTAACCAAATTATTGGCTAATAGGCTGCAGAAGGTGATCCTCAAATGTATTCATAGAAATCAATATGGGTTTCTGCGCTCTAGATCAATTCATGATTGTTTAGCCTGGGCTTTTGAATATATCCATCAGTGCAAGCAATCTAAAAGGCCTATTCTTATCTTGAAGCTTGATTTTGCAAAAGCTTTTGATACTGTTGAGCATGAGGCCATCCTTCGAATTCTTAAAGCCAAGGGTTTCAATGATCACTGGATTAGGTGGGTTAAGGAGATTTTGTCATCTGGGTCTTCCTCTGTTTTGCTTAATGGGGTACCTGGAAAACAGTTCCAATGCAAGAGAGGAGTCAGGCAGGGAGATCCTTTTTCTCCTTTGCTTTTTGTCCTGGCAGCTGATCTGTTGCAGTCTGTGGTTAATAAAATGCTACAAGATGGTCTGATTTCTCTTCCTATACCATCTAGTGATCCCAACTTTCCTATCATCCAATATGTTGATGATACAATTTTGTTGATACCTGCTGAGGAGTCTCAATTGCTTGCTGTTAAGAACATGCTCCCTGTTTTCCATGCTTCAACTGGGTTGAAAGTTAACTTCCATAAGTCCATGATGGTGCCCCTCAATGTTGCTGATGATGAGGCTGCCAGACTTGCTACAGTTTTTGGTTGCTCAATTGGTACTCTCCCTTTCACTTATTTGGGTCTACCAATGGGGACAACAAAACCAAGAATTCAGGATCTCATGCCTCTGGTTGATCAATTGGAATGGCGCCTCACTGCTAGCTCTGCTCTGCTCAATCAAGGATCAAGATTTCAACTTCTAACCTCTGTGCTATCCTCCTTGCCAATATATTTTTATGCTCTTTGGATATTCCCCTGGGTATTATCAAGCAGCTGGAAAGGATTGAGAGGCAATGCCTTTGGAGAGGGAATTCAGACACACCTAGACAATCTTTAGCTGCATGGGACATGGTCTGTAGACCTAAGCAGAATGGGGGTCTCGGGGTAATTAACCTCCATTTACAGAACCAGGCTCTCTTGATCAAGCACCTCCATAAGTTTTTCAACAAAGAGGATATTCCTTGGGTGTCCCTCATTTGGGACTCTTATTATTATGGGGTTGTGCCACAAGCTACAGTGTTGTGTGGATCTTTCTGGTGGAAAGATGTCTTCAGGTTGGCTGATAATTACAGAGCAGTAGCCACAGTTTCTGTCAACTCTGGGGATTCGGTACTGTTCTGGTCGGATGGTTGGTTTGTGGGTGATTCTGCTCGCCCCCTTCTGGATAGACTGCCACATTTATTCTCTTTTGTTCTTGATGATAAAATCTCAGTGGCAGATTTCCTCGCTAATCCTGAGTTGTCTTTGTTGTTTACCCTGCCCATCTCTCAAATTGCTGCTGCACAGCTGGATTGTTTGCATAGGTGGATTTCTGATTTGCAACGTGATCCATTGGGAAATGATGTTTGGTCTTGGTTGGATAAGGGAGCATACACTGCAAAGAGTTATTACACTCTCATGCACTCTCATTTGCCAGTTATTCCCCCCTATAAATGGATATGGAAGAGTAAATGTACAATGAAGATCAAATGTTTTGCTTGGTTGTTATTTTTTGATAGGCTGAACACAAAGGATCTACTGGTTAGGAGACACTGGAGGAATAATGAAGAGGACAATCTATGTGTCATGTGTCCGGCCAGGAGTTATGAGGATAGAATCCACCTGTTCTTCACTTGCAACTTCAGTCTCAGAGTTTGGAACTATCTGCAAATTGATTGGTCTCACCAGGGGGAGATTGGAGACTGCCTACTTCATGCTCATACTAGTTTTGGGCAGCCTTTCTTTTTTGAGGTTTTCCTCACTGCTGCATGGTGCATTTGGATCACACGTAATGGAAGAACTTTCAGGCACATTAGGCCCTCCTTTAGCTCTTGGAGATGTTTGTTTATCCATGATATCTCTTTGTTGGTCCATAGGGTTAAGGATAGCATCAAGCCAAAACTTATTGGTTGGATTCAGAGCCTTCCATAGTCTTATCCCTGTACTATGTTGTATATAGGTAAGCTCATTTGTATTCCCTTAGGCTAGTTCTCTTTTGCTTCTTTGTTTATATTTGTAACTCTTGTATGGACACTTTGTGAGATGAATAAAGGACTGTGGGGCTGTTGCCTCACAGTAAATAGTCAAAAAAAGGACCAGTTGGAGACCACCGCTGTCATTTGCATCCATTACTGTTAGTTTACATTGAGTATGACTTGACTGGATCTCTTTTACCACGAATTACAATGTCTAGTCAGTCCTTAATCTTTAAAGGTGCTCTGCATTTATGTTTTGCGGTCATAGAAAGGGCTAGCGAGATACCATCTTGTTATATCATATCATGATTGTTTTGAGAAAGTGTTGTCGTCCGAGATTTATTATTATTGCTCGCTAGTTGATTATGCCCTTGATATGAGTAAACATGAGACCTAAATGTTATTATGAATATCGTTAGTTCATAATCTTTGCTGAAAACTTGAATGTTGGCTTTACATATTTACAACAACAAGAGCAAATAGAGTTTGTATAAGTTTTTCTTTATCACTTTCAGTTTATCAACTGAATTGCTTGAGGATAAGCAAAGGTTTAAGCTTGGGGGAGTTGATACGTCTTTGTCGTATCTACTTTTCCAAACACTTTTGCCCTTGTTTTGGACTCTAACTTGCATGATTTGAATGGAACTAACCCGGACTAACGTTGTTTTCAGCAGAATTGCCATGGTGTTATTTTTGTGCAGGAATAAAAGTTCTCGGAATGACCTGAAAATCAACGGAGAATTATTTTGGAATATATAAAAAATACTAGAAGAAGAATACACGCTAGGGGGGCCTCCACCTATCCACGAGGGTGGGGGGCGTGCCCTACCCTCCTGGGCGCGCCCCCTGCCTCGTGGGCCCCCTGACACTCCACCAACCTCAACCTTGACTCCATATATTCACTTTCAGGGAGAAAAAACAAGGGAGAAGGATTCATCGCATTTTACGATATGGAGCCGCCGCCAAGTCCTAAACTCTCTCGGGAGGGCTGATCTGGAGTCCGTTCGGGGCTCCGGAGAGGGGAATCCGTCGCCATCGTCATCATCAACCTTCCTCCATCACCAATTTCATGATGCTCGCTGTCGTGCGTGAGTAATTCCATCGTAGGCTTGCTGGACGGTGATGGGTTGGATGAGATTTATCATGTAATCGAATTAGTTTTGTTAGGGTTTGATCCCTAGTATCCACTATGTTCTGAGATTGATGTTGCTATGACTTTGCTATGCCTAATGCTTGTCACTAGGGCCTGATTGCCATGATTTCAGATCTGAACCTATTATGTTTTCATCAATATATGAGAGTTCTTGATCCTATCCTGCAAGTCTATAGTCACCTACTATGTGTTATGATCCGGCAACCCCGAAGTGACAATAATCGGGACCACTCCCGGTGATGACCGTAGTTTGAGGAGTTCATGTATTCACTGTGTGTTAATGCTTTGGTCTGGTACTCTATTAAAAGGAGGCCTTAATATCCCTTAGTTTCCAATAGGACCCCGCTGCCATGGGAGGGTAGGACAAAAGATGTCATGCAAGTTCTTTCCATAAGCACGTATGACTATATTCGGAATACATGCCTACATTACATTGATGAATTGGAGCTAGTTCTGTGTCACCCTATGTTATGACTGTTACATGATGAACCGCATCCGGCATAATTCTCCATCACCGATCAATTGCCTACGAGCTTTCCATATATTGTTCTTCGCTTATTTACTTTTCCGTTGCTATTGTTATCATCACTATAAAACACCAAAAATATTACTTCTGCTACGGTTACCTTTTACTACCGTTACCACTACTATCATATTACTTTGCTACTAAACACCTTGCTGCAGATATTAAGTTTCCAGGTGTGGTTGAATTGACAACTCAGTTGCTAATACTTGAGAATATTCTTTGGCTCCCCTTGTGTCGAATCAATAAATTTGGGTTGAATACTCTACCCTCGAAAACTGTTGCGATCCCCTATACTTGTGGGTTATCACACTTTCACTGGGTTTTTTTTGCTGGGTTTTTTTCGTCTCATTCCTCATGCCGTAAAGCCAATACCCCATCCCACGCTCCATCCTCTCACAGTCTCACCCCCGATCTTTCTCATCCCTCTCGTCCCCTTAGGGTTCCACGCCGCCGCCTCCATGCCCAGTGTGCCGCCGCCGGCCATTCTCCTCCCTCCACCTCCGGCTCTCCTCCATCACGGTTCTTCCTTGACCCCTCCCTAATTTCTTCCCTAACCCGGCTATGGTTCTCACCTTTCGTCGCTTCTCTTTCGGTAGTACCTCATGACGTTGATCTACGAGCACGCCAAGAACCGGGAGAGGGTGGCTGCGGAGGCCACCGAGGTGGGTGAGGAGTCGTCGCCTCCGGCCGCCATGCTGCCCCCGCTCCCCCTTGTTCCACGTCTTCCTGCGTTCAGTCTCCGTGGTGCCACCGGGAACGAGAGGCGGTCGTGATCGGCTGTGCGAGGGTAAATATAAAGAGGCCGGAAACGGGATCGGTGGCGGCCTTCTCATCTCCCGCTCTGCCGGGAACAAGAGTAGTGTCGGCCAGGTCTGGAAGTGCCTCTCCTCTGCACACCACCAGATCGATGTTGCCAATCCCGTCCAACCCCATATTTCCCATTGCCCTCCACCGCTGACCTATCAGCAGCGGCGGTGCCTCCGTATTCCACCCTTGCAGCGAGAAGGGTCGCACGATGTCCCCTGATGGCATTGCGGACAGCCCCTTTGGCTCGTATGCGCCTGCTGTTTCATATAGCAGCGGCGCCTCCAACCATGCGTTTAGGTTCTGGCACTTGGATAAAAACGGCAAGCATCTCATGATCCATCCCAAGTTCACGAAATTTCACTGGTTTCTATGATTTAGTATTGCACATGCAGCGGTTTCAGAACCCGAGGAAAAGTATCCTGGCTGCTTCTACTTACCCGACTTCTTTGGTTTAGTTGGATGGCTTGGATCGCTAATAAATTGAGTGTGTCCGTCTATGCATTTTTAGCTGCCGAACTTGTGATAACAGTAGCAGCCTTATCTTAATTCATAGTTTAGTTAATCCTAGCTGATTACTCACCACTCATTGTATTTTTTTCACTGTTCGGATATATTTCTTGCCAATGACCAAAATATATGGATTGGTAAGTATGCTCTACTAAAACCAGGTAGGAAAAATACTTGAAAAATAATTGCACTGTGAATAGTTGAAATAATTAACGGGATTATCTTGTGTTCCAAATATATTGTCTGAAGCATGTGATTTTGGGCCGCCCAAAGTATCGACTTTTGATGATTTATTAGAGCCCTTAATTAAGTTGTTCTTGCTCAACCCATAGGTAGATGTTCTAATTAAGTTGCTTATGATTTGATACATTATGTCGCTTCTGAGGTTGTAGGAACCAGTTACATGTTCTTTGAACTTCTTGCTGACATTCCATATGGCTCCAAGTCCAACATATGGTTGCTAGGCAAGTATTCAAATCTAATTAACATTCTGTTGCATGTGTTGCTCGCATTATTCTCTTGGCTAAACATCTGCAATTTTCAGGTTGCTGCATCTATGAGATGACTGTGCTGAATCATGGATTCAAAGCATTTCTAGGTAGCTATGTTGACATGCTCTTTAAGTTACAGTTCCTTCTTCCCTGCAAAAATAAAAGAAAAAATTACAGATCCTTGTTGTAAGTTGTAATATATAATGTTTCACCAAAAGTTGTACGTCAGATGATTTTTTTCATAATAGGATCACAATATGCAGACACTGATAAACAAGATAAACAAGCCTGTTGTTGCTCCTCTATCGACTATATTTCCGGGTGAATTCTAAGAACTTGTAATGCATTAACTTGTACCGAGTTCTTGTGAGCTATTCATGACACATCTGAAATTTTTATAGTATATTTATTTAAGTCATTCAGTAGGGGACTCATATAAAGCATGTTGCGCAGAAGTCCATATCATAGATCAAGTGTGAGTCATTTTCATAGATCATATTTATTTTATTTTTATATAAATGAATATACTCTTGTTTCTGCACTCATTTATGCACTACATTGCCTCATATTGATTGGGATTTTCATGCAGTTTGATGTACTATACTGATGACCCACAAGTATAGGGGATCTATCATAGTCCTTTCGATAAGTAAGAGTGTCAAACCCAACGAGGAGCAGAAGGAAATGATAAGCAGTTTTCAGCAAGGTATTCTCTGCAAGCACTGAAATTATAGGTAACAGATAGTTTTGTGATAAGATAATTTGTAACGAGCAACAAGTAACAAAAATAAATAAAGTGCAGCAAGGTGGCCCAATCCTTTTTGTAGAAAAGGACAAGCCTGGAAAAACTCTTATATGAAGTAAAGCACTCCCGAGGACACATGGGAATTATTGTCAAGCTAGTTTTCATCACATTCATATGATTCACGTTCGGTACTTTGATAATTTGATATGTGGGTGGACTGGTGCTTGGTTGCTGTCCTTACTTGGACAAGCATCCCACTTATGATTAACCCCCATTGCAAGCATCCGCAACTACAATAGAAGTACTAAGGTAAACCTAACCATAGCATGAAACATATGGATCCAAATCAGCCCCTTACGAAGCAACGCATAAACTAGGGTTTAAGCTTCTCTCACTCTAGCAACCCATCATCTACTTATTACTTCCCAATGCCTTCCTCTAGGCCCAAATAATGGTGAAGTGTCATGTAGTCAACGTTCACATAACATCACTAGAGGAGAGACAACATACATATCATCAAAATATCGAATGAATACCAAATTCACATGACTACTAATAGCAAGACTTCTCCCATGTCCTCAGGAACAAACGTAACTACTCACAAAGCATATTCATGTTCATAATCAGAGGGGTATTTCTGTGCATATAGGATCTGAACATATGATCTTCCACCAAATAAACCGGCTAGCATCAACTACAAGGAGTAATCAACACTACTAGCAACCTACAGGTACCAATCCCAGACTTAGAGACAAGAATTGGATACAAGAGATGAACTAGGGTTTGAGAGGAGATGGTGCCGGTGAAGATGTTGATGGAGATTGGGCCCCTCCCAATGAGAGGAGCGTTGGTGGTGATTTCCCCCTCCCGGAGGGAAGTTTCCCCGGCAGAACAGCTCCGCCGGAGCCCTAGATTGGTTCCACCAAGGTTCCGCCTCGTGGCGGCGGAGTCTCGTCCCGAAAGCTTGCTTATGATTTTTTCCTCAATGAAAGACTCCATATAGAAGAAGATGGGCATTGTATGGCCACCAGGGGTCCCACGAGCCAGGGGGCGCGCCCCCCACCCTCGTGGCCAGGGTGTGGGCCCCCTTTGGAACTTCTTGTGCTCAGTATTTTTTATATATTCTGAAAATAGCTTCCGTGAAGTTTCAGGACTTTTGGAGCTGTGCAGAATAGGTCTCTAATATTTGCTCCTTTTCCAGCCCAGAATCCCAGCTGCCGGCATTCCCCCTCTTTATGTAAACCTTGTAAAATAAGAGAGAATAGGCATAAGTATTGTTACATAATGTGTAATAACAGCCCATAATGCAATAAATATCGATATAAAAGCATGATGCAAAATGGGTGTATCAACTCCCCCAAGCTTAGACCTCGCTTGTCCTCAAGCGAAAGCCGAAATCGAAAAATATGTTCACATGTTTAGAGATAGAGGTGTCGATAAAAATAAAATACGGACATGAGGGCATCATGATCATTCTTAGAACAGCAGCTTATATAATTATTTTCATATGACCTCTTATGCTAGAGTAATAATTCAATCACAATTTCAAGTATGAATCATAAAATTCATTGAAAACTAACAAACTATAATCTCACTCATTGGAGCAATTGCAATTTATCATAACATAGGAAAGAGTCAAGATAAGATCTTTTCAGCAAGTCCACATACTCAACTATCATATAGTCTTTCACAATTGCTAACACTCACGCAATACTTATGGGTATGGAGTTTTAATCGGACACAGAGAAAGATAGGGGCTTATAGTTTTGCCGCCCAACATTTTACCTAAAGGGTAATGTCAACAATAATAGTTCATGAAAACTCACATCCAATTAGCCATATATACCAGGATCTTTCCAACATATTGTGCTTGCCAAAAGATAAAATGTAAAAAGGAAAGGTGAGGATCACCATGACTCTTATGTAAGGTAGGAGATAAAAGTAAAAGATAGGCCCTCCGCAGAGGGAAGCAGAGGTTGTCATGCGCTTTTATGGTTGGATGCACAAAATCTTAATGCGAAAGAACATCACTTTATATTGCCACTTGTGATATGGACCTTTATTATGCAGTCTATCACTTTTATTTCTTCCACATCACAAGATCGTTTAAAGCTTATTTTCTCCCACACTAATAAGTCATACATATTTAGAGAGCAATTTTTATTGCTTGCACCGATGACAACTTACTTGAAGGATCTTACTCAATCCATAGGTAGATATGGTGGACTCTCATGGCAAAACTGGGTTTAAGGGTATTTGGAAGCACAAGTAGTATCTCTACTTGGTGCAAAGAGTTTAGCTAGCATGAGGGGCAAAGGCAAGCTCAACCATGTTGGATGATCCATGGCAATATAATATCTTAGATGTAAGAAAACATAACCCATTACATTGTCTTCCTTGTCCAACGTCAACTCTTTAGCATATCATATTTTAATGAGTGCTCACAATCATAAAAGATGTCCAAGATAATATATTTATATGTGAAGACCTCTCTTTCTTTATTACTTCCTATTAATTGCAACGATGACCAAAACTATGTTTGTCAACTCTCAACAACTTTTATTCATAATACTCTTTATATGTGAGCTCATTACTCTCCATAAGATCCTCACGATCTCTTTTATTTCTTTTTATTCTTTTCTCTTTTCTTTTATTCCCTCAAGATCATAGCAAGATAATCAAGCCTTTGACTCAACACTAATCTTTATTATATAGCTCACGGACTCGATTACATAGGAAGATCATAAAGCAAAACTCACAACTGGATCATACTAAAACTTTATTCTACTAGATCAAAATATTATCAAAAGGATCGAACTAAGAAAAATGGTAAAGATAAAAGTGATGGTGATACGATACCGGGGCACTCCCCCAAGCTTGGCAGTTGCCAAGGGGAGTGCCCATACCCGATGCTCAGTTCTTCTTTGTTGGTGAAGAAGATGGTGGTGATGATGGGTAGTCGCACATCGAGCGTAAGAGATCCTCCAACTTGCGGATAATGCCCTTGAGTGCAACTATATGCTCCTTTAACAAAATATTTTCACGTGTGAGATACTTGTTTTGTATACGAGCTAACTCAATCATCTTGAAAGCTTCGATCTCAGTCAGGGTAAGAAGATTGTGATCAAGTTGAAGGATGTCTTCTGCTGCTGGAACTTGGTCCTCCGTGGCCTTCTTGATCCCTTCATCCTTGTTGATCTCCACAGGTTCTTCCCTCTTCTGCTCTATCTTCATTAGCCAAGCATCATTGTCACCATTGTTGGAGGAGGGGGACGACATGATGCCTGGCCTTGACAACCCTGACAGAAAACAGCTCGAAACAAGAACAGAGGACAATTGCGTGATACAGGAGTCAAAACCTCCGGGAGATTATATAATGAATTTTTACCGACCAAAATACGTATCGTGTAAGAAAACGGAGTCCGGAGAGCACACGAGGTGCCCACGAGGCAGGGGTCGCACCCAGGGGGGTAGGGCGCGCCCTCCACCCTCATGGAGCCCTCGTGTCCTTCCCGGACTACTTCTTATTTTTCTATTTTTCTAAATATTCCAAAACGGAGAAAAATTGCCATTAGAACTGTTTTGGAGTCGGTTTACTTACCGTACCACATACCTATTCCTTTTCAGAGTCTGAAACGTTCTGGAAAGTGTCCCTTATGTATTCTGCCGGGGTTACGATTTCAATAACATTGGTTTCAACATTTATAGAATTACCTGAGATATAATGTTTGATTCTTTGACCGTTCACCACCTTCGGATTTGTGCCTTCGAAGTTGTTGATTTTTATGGCACCGGAACGATAGACCTCCTCAATAACATAAGGACCTTCCCATTTAGAGAGAAGTTTTCCTGCAAAAAATCTTAAACGAGAGTTGTATAGCAATACATAATCACCTACATTAAATTCACGCTTTTGTATCCTTTTGTCATGCCATCTTTTAACTTTTTGTTTAAACAATTTGGCATTCTCATAGGCTTGGGTTCTCCATTCATCAAGTGAGCTAATGTCAAATAACCTCTTCTCACTGGCAAGTTGGAAATCATAATTGAGCTCTTTAATAGCTCAATATGCCTTATGTTCTAGTTCGAGTGGTAGGTGACATGCTTTTCCATAAACCATTTTATACGGAGACATACCCACAGGATTTTTATATGTAGTTCTATAGGCCCATAATGCACCATCAAGTTTCTTGGATGAATTCTTTGTAGATCTATTAATAGTCTTTTGCAAAATTAATTTGAGTTCTCTATTACTCAATTCTACTTGACCACTAGACTGTGGGTGATAAGGAGACGCAGTTCTATGATTAACATCATACTTAGCAAGCATTTTACAAAAAGCACCATGAATAAAATGTGAACCACCATTAGTAATTAAATATCTAGGGACTCCAAACCTTGGAAAAATAACTTCTTTAAGCATCTTAATAGAGGTGTTATGATCAGCACTACTTGTTGGAATAGCTTCTACCCACTTAGTAACATAATCAACATCAACTAAAATATGTGTATACCCATTAGAGGCAGGAAAAGGTCCCATATAATCAAAGCCCCAAACATCAAATGGTTCAATAACAAGTGAATAATTCATAGGCATTTCTTGATGTCTACTAATATTACCAATTCTTTGACATTCATCACAAGATACAACAAACTTACGGGCATCCTTGAAGAGAGTAGGCCAATAAAAACCGGATTGCAATACCTTATGTGCAGCTCTATCTCCGGCGTGGTGTCCTCCATAAGCTTCGGAGTGACACTTGCATAGGATATGTTCCTGTTCATGCTCAGGTACACAACGTCTAATAACACCATCTACTCCTTCTTTATAAAGGTGTGGGTCATCCCAAAAGTAATGTCGTAAATCATAGAAAAACTTTTTCTTTTGCCGGTATGTGAAACTAGGTGGTATACACTTAGCAACAATCTAATTAGCATAATTAGCATACCATGGAGCAGTGTGAGAAGCACTTACGACATTTAGTTGTTCATCAGGAAAGCTATCATCAATAGGTAGTGGGTCATCAAGAACATTTTCCAACCTAGACAAGTTATCTGCAACGGGGTTCTCGGCTCCCTTTCTATCAATAATATGCAAATCAAATTCTTGTAGCAAGAGAATCCATCTAATAAGTCTAGGTTTAGCATCTTTCTTTTCCATAAGATATTTAATAGCAGCATGATCCATGTGAATAGTTACTTTAGAATCAACAATATAAGGTCTGAACTTATCACAAGCAAATACAACTGCTAAGAATTCTTTTTCAGTAGTAGCATAATTTCTCTGGGCATTGTCTAGAGTTTTACTAGCATATTGAATAACATTTAATTCATTATCAACTCTTTGCCCTAGAACAACACCTACAGCATAATCACTAGCATCACACATAATTTCAAAAGGTAAATTCCAATCAGGTGCTTGAACAATAGGTGCAGAGATCAATGCTTTCTTAAGTATTTCAAACGCTTCTACACAATCATCATCAAAGACGAATGGTATATCTTTTTGCAATAAATTAGTCAGAGCCGAGAAATTTTTGAGAAGTCCTTAATGAACCTCCTATAATAGCCGGCATGACCAAGGAAACTTCCTATACCTTTGATGTCCTTGGGACACGGCATCTTTTCAATAGCATCAACTTTAGCTTTATCAACTTCAATGCCCCTTTCAGAAATTTTATGCCCCAAGACAATACCTTCATTAACCATAAAGTGTCATTTATCCCAATTCAAGACAAGGTTAGTTTCTTCACATCTCTGCAAAACTCGATCAAGGTTGCTTAAGCAATCATCAAAAGAGGATCCATAAATGGAGAAATCATCCATGAATACCTCACATATCTTTTCACAAAACTCAGAAAATATAGCCATCATGCATCTTTGAAAGGTAGTAGGTGCATTACATAAACCAAAAGGTATACGTCTATAAGCAAAAGTATCGAAAGGGCAAGTAAAAGTGGTCTTAGATTGATCATCAGCTGATACAGGTATTTGAGAGAAACCAGAATAACCATCTAGAAAGCAAAAATGTGTATGTTTGGATAATATTTCTAGCATTTGATCAATAAAAGGTAAGGGATAATGATATTTTTAGTAGCCTTATTTAATTTGCGGAAATCTATTACCATCCTATAACCTGTAATAATTCTTTGCGGAATCAATTCATCTTTATCATTAGGAACGACAGTAATACCTCCCTTCTTAGGAACACAATGGACAGGACTTACCCACTGACTATCAGCAACGGGATAAATTATAGATGCCTCAAGGAGCTTTAGTATTTATTTTCTTACCACTTCTTTCATCTTAGGATTCAGCCGTCGTCGGTGATTAATAACTGGTTTGGCATCTTTCTCCAAATTTATTTTGTGTTGACATAGAATGGGACTAATGCCCTTAACATCATCAAGAGTATATCCAATAGCAGCACAGTGCTTCTTCAGAGTTTTCAATAATTTTTCTTCCTCCTTCTCTGAAAGGTTAGCGCTAATAATGACAGGATATATCTTCTTTTCATCAAGATAAGCATATTTAAGAGTATCAGGCAATGGTTTAAGTTCAAACACGGGATCACCCTTGGGTGGAGGAGGATCCCCTAAGATTTCAACAGGCAAGTTGTGTTTCAAAATAGGTCCCTGTTTAAAGAACACTTCATCTATTTCCCTTCTTTCATTCATAAACATATCATTTTCATGGTCTAGCAAATATTGCTCCAAAGGATCACTAGGAGGTACGACAATAGAAGCAAGACCAATAATTTCATCTTTACTAGGCAATTCCTCTTCACGGTGTTGTCTACGAAATTTAGAAAAGTTAAACTCATGAGACATATCACCTAAACCAATAGTAACAACATCCTTTTTGCAGTCTATCCTAGCATTAACAGTGTTTAAGAAGGGTCTACCAAATATAATGGGACAAAAGCTATCTTGTGGGGAACCAAGAACAAGAAAATCAGCAAGATATTTAGTTTTCCCACACAAGACTTCAACATCTCTAACAATCCCAATTGGTGAAATAGTATCTCTATTGGCAAGTTTAATTGTGACATCAATATCTTCTAACTCAGCAGGTGCAATATCATGCATAATTTCTCTGTATAAGTCAATAGGTATTGCACTAGCACTAGCACCCATATCACACAAGCCATGATAACAATGATCTCCTATTTAACAGAAATAACAGGCATGCCTACCACAGGTCTATGTTTATCTTTAGCACAAGATTTAGCAATTCTAGCAGTTTCATCACAGAAATAAATAACATGCCCATCAATATTATCAGCCAAGAGATCCTTAACAATAGCGATATTAGGTTCAACTTTAACTTGCTCAGGAGGTGTATAGGTTCTAATATTGCTTTTACGAACAACAGTTGAAGCTTTAGCATGATCTTTTATCCTAACTGGAAAAGGTGGTTTCTCAACATAAGCAGTAGGAACAATAGGATCATTATAAGTGACAGTCTTTTCTTCAACTTTAATAGGTGCAACTACTTTTACTTCAATGGGAGGATTATATTTAAACCACTATTCAAGATATCTTCCGATATGCCGATAAATCGGCCAATTTATCGCTTACCGCTGTCAGACCGATAAGATAAATCGGCTGATAAATCAGCCGATATGGCGATAAATCGGCTGATATGCCGATAAACTAGCTGATTTACCCCTTATCATGGGTCGACCGATAAGTTCCCGATAAGCGATATGTGCAACATTGATTTAAACCACTTCTCCTTAGGGAGATCAACATGAGTAGCAAAAGATTCACAGAAAGAAGCTACTATCTCAGAGTCAAGTCCATATTTAGTGCTAAATTTACGAAAAACATCGGTATCCATAAAAGATTTAACACAATCAAACTTAGGTGTCATACCTGACTCCTTACCTTCATCGAGATCCCAATCTTCAGAGTTGCGTTTAATTCTTTCCAATAAATCCCATTTGAATTCAATAGTCTTCATCATAAAAGAGCCAGCACACAAGAAGTATCGAGCATGGTGTGATTGTTATCAGAAAGCCGAGCATAAAAATGTTGGATAATCATTTCTCTTGAGAGCTCATGATTGGGGCATGAATATAACATTGATTTAAGCCTCCCCCAAGCTTGAGCGATGCTTTCTCCTTCGCGAGGCCAAAAATTATATATATAATTACGATCACGATGAACAAGATGCATAGGATAAAACTTCTGACGAAATTCCAATTTCAATCGTTTGTAGTTCCATGATCCCATATCATCACATAGCATATACCATGTCAATGCATCTCCCTCCAAAGATAAAGGGAAGACCTTCTTCTTGATAACATCATCGGGCATACCTGCAAGCTTAAACAATCCACAAACTTCATCCACATATACTATGTGCTCATCAGGATGTAATGTTCCATCTCCTGCAAAAGGATTAGCTAGCAATTTTTCTATCATACCCGAAGGAATTTCAAAGTAGACATTTTCATTTTCAGTAGGTTCAGTAGGTTGAGTAGGTTGCGGAGCAACTCTTTGCTCTACCGGTCAAGGTGAAGATACCCCGAACAAGCCCCTCAAAGGATTACTTTCCATAGTAACAAGTGACAGTAAATTTCAGCACACTATATAAATTTTTCCTTACCAAATTCCACCTACCAAAGGCGCTTCACTCCCTGGCAATGGCGCCAAAAAAGAGTCTTGATGACCCACAAGTATAGGGGATCTATCGTAGTCCTTTCGATAAGTAATAGTGTCGAACCCAACGAGGAGCAGAAGGAAATGATAAGTGGTTTTCAGCAAGGTATTCTCTGCAAGCACTGAAATTATAGGTAACAGATAGTTTTGTGATAAGATAATTTGTAACGAGCAACAAGTAACAAAAATAAATAAAGTGCAGCAAGGTGGCCCAATCCTTTTTGTAGCAAAGGACAAGCCTGGACAAACTCTTATATGAAGTAAAGCGCTCCTGAGGACACATGGGAATTATCGTCAAGCTAGTTTTCATCACGTTCATATGATTCGCGTTCGATACTTTGATAATTTGATATGTGGGTGGACCGGTGCTTGGGTGTTGTCCTTACTTGGACAAGCATCCCACTTATGATTAACCCCCATTGCAAGCATCCGCAACTACAACAGAAGTATTAAGGTAAACCTAACCATAGCATGAAACATATGGATCCAAATCAGCCCCTTACGAAGCAATGCATAAACTAGGGTTTAAGCTTCTGTCACTCTAGCAACCCATCATCTACTTATTACTTCCCAATGCCTTCCTCTAGGCCCAAATAATGGTGAAGTGTCATGTAGTCGACGTTCACATAACACCACTAGAGGAGAGACAACATACATCTCATCAAAATATCGAACGAATACCAAATTGACATGACTACTAATAGCAAGATGTCTCCCATGTCCTCCGGAACAAACGTAACTACTCACAAAGCATATTCATGTTCATAATCAGAGGGGTATTAATGTGCATATAGGATATGAACATATGATCTTCCACCAAATAAACTGGCTAGCATCAACTACAAGGAGTAATCAACACTACTAGCAACCTACAGGTACCAATCCCAGACTTAGAGACAAGAATTGTATACAAGAGATGAACTAGGGTTTGAGAGGAGACGGTGTTGGTGAAGATGTTGATGGAGATTGGCCCCCTCCCGATGAGAGGAGCGTTGGTGATGACGATGGTGATGATTTCCCCCTCCCGGAGGGAAGTTTCCCCAGCAGAACAGCTCCGCCGGAGCCCTAGATTGGTTCCGCCAAGGTTCCGCCTCGTGGCGGTGGAGTCTCATCCCGAAAGCTTGCTTATGATTTTTTTTCCTCAATGAAAGACTCCATGTAGCAGAAGATGGGCATCGGAGGGCCACCAGGGGGCCCACGAGGTAGGGTGGCGCACCCATGGGGGGTAGGGCGCGCCCCCCACCCTTGTGGCTAGGGTGTGGGCCCCCTCTGGAACTTCTTACGCTCTGTATTTTTTTATATTCTGAAAATAGCTTCCGTGAAGTTTTAGGACTTTTGGAGCTGTGCAGAATAGGTCTCTAATATTTGCTCCTTTTCCAGCCAAGAATCCCAGCTGCCGGCATTCTCCCTCTTTATGTAAACCTTGTAAAATAAGAGAGAATAGGCATGAGTATTGTTACATAATGTGTAATTACAACCCATAATGCAATAAATATCGATATAAAAGCATGATGCAAAATGGACGTGTCATATACTACATATTTTTCTTTAAAGAATGTGATCATTGTTTGATGTAGTATACTACATAACCAGGTAAGATTATCCATCTTTTCTTCGCTAATATTAAGTACTCTTTTGATGTAGTACTCTTTTGTGCTCTCTGTCAAGGTGTCGTCATGGCAAGAAGTCCAGGTAAGATTATCCATCTTTTCTTTGCTAATATTAAGTTTCTTAGATAATGTCCTCCTAGCCTAGAGCATGTTCATCTGACTAATCAAGCTAACTCAAACCACTTGGATATGAAGTACACTTACCACAACTTGCTATGTGCTGACTTAAGTTTTCCTTTTAGTAAAAGAAACATGCCGGTTTTTTTGTGGTTTATGGCTACATTCTCAGTGTAAAACCATAAGGATCTCTACTCCTAATGTCTCACTTGGTGGGATAGCCTCCCGGGTTTTTTTTCTGTATCCCACTTTCATATGGTTTATTTGTAGTTTTTTTCATCTCCACTTCCCCCTACGCACGCACAAAAATACTCCACCCCCGCATGAAACTCCACTCCTCTCGGTCCCCGTCTCTCGGGCCGTCGACTGTCTCCCTTCTCCACCCATCACCGTCGTCACATCGGAGGGGCCGACCTGACCTTGATCCCTTGGAAGACATGTTTGGACCATCCCTCGATGCCTTGCTCTGCCCTGATCTGCTAGAAAGGCTGGTGGCACCGGGGATTGGAGAGAGGAGACGAGAGGAAGGAGGCTGATCGGAGATAGACGGGATGGTCTCGGTCCGGAGTAATACGACAACGACAGGTGGAAGGCTGGACGGTGTTGGATGGAAGGGAGAGCGGGAGAGACAGGTTGGGCATGAGGTGACGAGGTCAATTTGGTTGCCGGTGAGGTTGAGGGAGACAAGCCGCCGTATAGCTTTTTGTAGCCGCTAGCATGCATGCTTGCTTGCTGATGTGCACTTGTTACTATTGCTACTTCGCATGTGTGTGGTGTGCCCCTGCCACTGTGTGCTTGCTGTCATTACTGAGCACGTGTGTGTTCTATGCGCTTGCTGTCGTGCTGTCTAGTAAAATCGCATGCACTTGTTTTTGTTTTGCTGAACAATTCATGACCACTCTTGAACAAAAGCCACATGAACTTACTTTGAGCTCTCATGTTGTTAAATGAAGCATGATTTTAGCAAGCTGAACAATGCTTATGATTTCCTAACTTAACAGGAAACTTCCAGTTCTGTTTGTATTGTTCCAATCTGTTTTTACACTATTATGTAATCGCCATGCATATACATCAAGGGATTACAACATCTTGATTATTATTTTTATGATTATTTCCTTTCTCACATTGCTGATCCATGATCTTCCTGCAGATTTCAATGTTGACTTGAATCCTGTTAGGAGTTGATCAAGATATCTGCTATGTTCTGATGCAATCACATATTAATTTGACAGAGAGAACAGTGTGGCAGCAGAAGTAACGAGATATGGTGTTCCAACTATAAATGCCTAAATTTTCTTTAATATATGTCCACATAAAGAAAATTGTATTGTTCCAACTATTGAGTCTTTCATCAAGTGGTTGTTTAATTCATATGTATCACAACTGTTAAATTAATTATTATTTTAGCTATATTATAGTTTGAGCTGAGGGCTTCTTACAATTCTTACTGCTACTAATTTACACTTCCTAGATTCATTTCTCACATGAGTTTGTTTAGAGCATGGTATTTGATAAATGAGTTTAGATCACTCTTATACTAGATGGATTGACACTTACCAAAGATTGATCCCAAGCAGAACTACAACATGTTCATGGATTACCTGCAGGCCTGCATTCTAACCGACAACATTGGGCAACCTCGACATCACCAACGACTACACAGAGGCAGCGAAGAAGTTTGGATACGAGATTGATGATGTAGCTGGACGGGTTAGCAAGCTTTGTTGTAAGTGATTCATACACTTGGGACTAACACTATTTAATTGATGCTTTGTTTGATTGTGAAATTGTCTAATTGAAGTACTAAGTTTTGTTTCGATTTTGTAGAAGCGGTTTACAAATTTGGTTGGGTGGCTTAGATTTTTATCCACTATTTAACTAAACAAAAAAATCTTACAACGTGCACGATGCGAGAGAACCACTATAGTATTAGATCTGAAGCCATAAATTTATCTTGATTAATATTGTAACCCTGATGAAAGTATCTTTTGCGTGTCTCAGAACTCAGCGAATTAGTATGAATATTTCTAGAAACAATTTTATAACTAAATACACAGGTTGGTTGCAGACTATTGGTAAAGAAGAACTTGAAATCAGTTGTTTACTATATCACTGTGAGCAGATCATTAGGGTCTACAAGTTTGGACACATACATTGTCCTTTATCTAGAAAATTCATAATAACTATGATGTTTAACACTTTTGAGAGATTTGGCCTATGGGAGATTGTCAGCCATGACAATCTTAAAATCTTTTTTATCTAGAAAATCCATAATAACTATGATGTTTAACACTTTTGAGAGCTTTAGCCTATGGGAGATTGTCAGACATGGCAATCTTACAGTCTTTTTTATCTAGAAAATCCATAATAACTATGATGTTTAACACTTGTGAGAACTTTAGCCCGTGGGAGATTGTCAGCCATGACAATGTATACCCAATCAAAAAATGCAGCCACGTGGAGAGTTCTGCAGATGGTATGTAGGTCTACTATAGACAAAATATTGATTAATAGCTTCTGACACAGTTTTTAGTGATTTGTAATACCCTCAAAAATTCAAATATACAAGTGTTACTCGGCAAAACTAATTATGTTGTGTAGATATTACTGTAATAGAGATCCATTTCTATAGTTCACTAATATGCATGGTTGAGTAGTAGTACTTGTGATACGTGATGTGTAAAGTGAAACATGGTTGACATGGCTTTGCGACGGCGCTGGCAGAGAAGACGTCAAGGGCGGTAGAGGACATGTTTTAGAAGATGTTGAGGGCGGGGGTGGAGGAAATAGCCAAATGGGGTTCCTCGGTGCCAGCGAGAAGTAGGCCGATGGGTTCCGTTGTAGCAATGAGATGTTGTGTGATTCATGCATTCATTTGATCCCTCCTTATTCCACTTGAATCAGATATATAAACCTCAGGTTTTTCTTCTTCAGTAGAACATGACCCAGGGCATAATTTCATGCTTCGAGTTTGGCTTATTTAATTTAGTATGATGCAATATTTGCTGCTAATAATTATGGTAGTTTAGATTTTAAAATGCAATATTATATACCATGTGTATGGATGGAACAAAATATAAACTCATGTACTCTGGTTGTATGTGGTTTCTGTATATTTTCTGATATGGCCTTGAGGTGCAGGAAGTATGAGGAGAGGCAGTCGGTCAAGTTCTTGCTGGAGAGGGAGGTGGATGTGTACCTTGCGGAGTTCTTGCATAGGTATATGGTGAACAAGGAAAAGATAGAGTTGCTGCTGTGAGAGAAGACTTGTAGGTTTTTTTAGCACAGAACTGTATGTGTTTTTGAAGGATATAGTGTCCAATAGTGTAAGAGCATCTTTTACTGACAGGAATTTCTTAGAGATTTGGAGTTTGTGTATATAGTCCATTACTTCAAAATAACTTTCCTTAAGATTGTAGGATTCAGAACTACAGATTTTGTTTCTATGATCTACTTAGCATGCAGTTCTGAACAAAACTTAAATTGGGACACACCTCACAAAAAGGCAACTCATCCCATCATCAGTAGTGAAAGGCTCAATGACAACTACCAGAGTCATATAGAAGGTAAGTCATCTCCCAAGCATTGATTTTATTTGGAATTGTGCAGGTTCAAATCTATGTAAGTCAAAACTTAGTTATGTCTATAGAAAGGGTAATCTTCAAAGTTGGTATATTTTGTGGTATTTTCGAGGAGGAGCTCAAGGGCTTCACCGAACTCCGGTAGGGGTGTCAGGGCTGCCAATGACCTCCACATAGCTATGATATTGCTTAAACCGATTGTAACAACTAGATTCTCGTCAATATCTATGTTAATTTGTATAAAGGGTCAGGTTTGGGAAATCCATGAACGGGCTGCTACTAAATTAGTGGGCCTTTGGACAATACCTGGAGTATTGCATTAATTTGATGTTGTCATGACCTTATTTATGATCACTTATGTACAAGTTTGGAGTGTTCATAGGAATGAGATTTGAGCGTAGTCCTTTATTTACACTTTTAGCTGGATTTCTGACGAGTGGTTATATTATTGGCCATGGTAGCTCATATGTCAATTAATCAGGAGAGTGAACAATACAATAATGCAAATCTGCCTCCCCTTCTCTGTTTTGAGTCATTGTTAATCATACCAACAGCCATACCCGAGGTGGTCTTGTCAATGGCATATAGGGATGATATAACCCTCCCTTTCACTCGGCAAAACTAATTATGGTGTGTGCATAGTACTGTAATAGTGATCCATTCCTATACTTCACTCATATGCATGGCTGAGTAATAGTACTTGTGATACGTGAGGCGTGAAGTGAAACATGGTTGACATGGCTTTGCGATGGTGGTGGCGGAGAATACGTCAAGGGCGGCAAAGGACATGTTATACAAGATGTTGAGGCCTGGGGCGGAGGTAATAGCCAAATGGGATTCCTCGACGCCAGTGAGGAGGCTGGTGGGTTCCCTTGTAGAAATGAGATATTACGTGATTCATTCATTCATTTGTTCCCTCCTTATTTCACTTGAATCAGATCTATAAACCTCGGGGTTATTTTTCTTCAATAGAAGATGATCCACGACATAATTTCATGCTCTGAGTTTGGCTTATTTAAATTAGTATGATGCAATATTTGCTGCTCATAATGATACAAATTGAGATTTTTAAATGCAACATTATATACCATGTATATGGATGGAACAAAATATAAACTCAAATTGAATGTCAAGCATTAATTTGTAGTGCTATATGATGCAGGTTTGCTATATGTGTAGAATATGATTTTCTCCTTAGAGAATCTCCTAGATGGAGTTGTCTTGCTGATATACTTGTGAAAGTTGGCATGATCTTACCATGAATCAACTCACAATGTTATCATTCACTTAACTGGCCTTTTCATAAAAAAACAGTTGGTTAAAAGCCTACTGGGCAAATATTTACAAGGATTACATGTGTGCAATTTACATGGGGCTATGTAATGTTAGAGATCCATATGGTTGAAGTTGTGTGCAATGGTCATTGAAATGGTTACCATGCTAAGAGCAAACCCTATTGTTAAACAATATCATGTTATTCATTATTGTTGAACTTAAATTATTACATTCAATGTGATTGCGTAATACTTGATTGTTGTGTTTCTAATTAAAGCACATTCTGTGACTATATTCTAGTAGGGTGTTGTTAGATCAAGCTACTACAGTTGCACCCGAGATGAGAAGATGGTAAATGAAAGATGTTGATTATAAATACTTTACTACTTACATATTGTTCATGAAAACATCAAGTAATTATAAGTATTATTTGCGATCGCCAGCGATCATATTGGATAACGGATGACTATTTTCCTGGCCTTCAAAGAAGAAATATCCTAGAAGTTGAGCCCAGCCGGAGGGGCCTCGATACTTTTGAGCCAAGAAAAGTAGATGAGGTCTGTCCAAAATGTTGTGAGCTATGAATAATAGATGCGGAAGGGCTCAAATATTTTGTGTTTCCATGGTTCCTAAATGGTATGGTTCTAAGTCCCTCATTTTGTATGTAATAGTTTTCTAGGCAATTGCATAATGCAATCAAGTTTCTGGTTGTAGTAGTACATTGGAGCATTTGTTTGAAGGGTTCATCCTCCATGTGTTGTCTTTAATTAATGGATAGTAACAATGGACCAGATTCCTGAGACAGTCGATCTTAAGCAGAAAAGGCATCCAAGTGCTATCAGCGCTTATGTAACACTTACTTTATTTTTTGCATCAGATCTGATAAGTCTTTCTATGTAAACATAGTCAAATTACATTTTCTTATTGTAAGGATTTTTTTAAAAAAATTGTCTATTACTAGCTATCTTTTATATAGCTGTAAAATTTGACATGCATTATGTTAACATATGGAACCAGTAAAAAGTTAAAAATAGCCACAACCAATATTTTTTAATGCCCGTAGCAACTCACGGGCAGTCTACTAGTCTTCTTTAGGTACGAGTTTGTACCTAATCACGTAATTCCTAGCCTGTTTGGCTATATCATTGTCATGATGATTTTAACTGTGCTACCTGGTCCTTATTCCCGGAGCACCACTTTCGACGATGAGCTAAGCGTACGTCGATTTTCCTCGTCATATCATTTCGCCTTGAACAACAAGCTTGATTTCGAGTTTGTGTCGTACTCGTGGTTCCAATAATTTTTTGCTTCATCATTCCGTTGACTTGATGTCATCGCTGAGGTTACATCTTCTTGAAACCTCTCAACAACTGTGTTGTGATCATCATCAACATTCTGAGGTCTTCCAAGATACCGATCAAATTCATGGTGAGAAATACCATCCTTGCCCCTTGATGATTTATGTTATCATCGACAGCATCCTTGTCTTCCCTCAACACAAATGTGTTCATGTTTTGGATTGAATCTTGAGTCCCTTGCTATCCAGCATATGTTCTTCTTTACCTTGGAGTATTACCATCTTTTATGTCAAGAATGTTGTGAGAATTGCTCCACCTCTTAAGAATTCTTGGTATGGTGATACTTCTCACCATCACCATTCTTTCTTGTGTTGTTTCTAACCGGGATACCAACAGGTGAACGGTGATGTTTGGATTCTGCCCTTCTATCAACCCTATTGCTTTGGAGTTAATGGTCAACATTACATCCTTAGGCCACTGATTATCGAATCACCATTCTTACATTGATCATACTACCTAAGCCCATATTTCGGGTGCACCTTTCAGCCAATGTTTAATTGTGTATGTTTTTCCTCTAACATACATCATTATATCAATTGATCCGACAAATGTTATCCCCTTGTTCACATAAGTGTGGAAATCCATCTTTTGAAAATCTCAATGACTTGTCGCTGAGTCAATCAGCCACCTCCTCACCTCTCCTTCATTTAATGATGAACTCTTGTTTTGGAACTCGCTTCCGTAGTTCAATTCCCGAGAATCTTACAATGTCATCTTGACAATTTGTGTTGCACCTTTTTCTTCTTAGGCATCCTGATTCTGAGGTATCCTGACGCCAACCAAATCTGAAACTCGGTCAGATATGATGGTTGGGATATTTTCCAAGAGTCATAATATTGGTCCTTATATGACCTGGTAAGGTGATGTCATGCCTAGAACACCTGGCGGAGGACATGTTGTTATAGTTTCCTTTTTAGCAAGTTTAGCCATTCTTCCATGAGGAAATTGTAAGACTTATTCTATAAGTTGTTCCTGACGGATCCTTGTGAATCCAAAGTCTGATCTTTACCCATTGACAATGTCAATGCTATCTCGAAGCATGTCTGTGGTACTCCGGTTTTCAATAAGAACATTTGAAGCACAATGCTAAATTTTCTTTATCAAATTATCCAAACATCGTAGTATGGGTAATGTCATGAAATTTATCTCCCCTTTCCTAAAGGGTTTTCTACTTTCTATCATGTCAGGGATATCATGCTCTGCTTGTCCTTGGGAAGGATATACCCCCTGAATTATGTGTTTAAACACATTTTTCCTTTCCATTGTTCTGTTTAATCTGATGATCACATTTTACTTTCCATTGTTTTTTAACCTTTCTTATGATCTATATGATCTAACAAGTAACATTCTTCTACTTATATAAACACCTTGGTGTACAACCGTGTCAGTAAGACCCTGTTACTACCGTTGATAACATTTCGGAAACCACCGATGGACGAGAACTTTGCCTATTGGTCCGCCTCGTTTAACGAGCAGGAAAATGATTCTCTTCGTCCCTCACCCTTGGTACCAACGATGTTGCCAACATAACTGACCGGTTATTCTCTGACATACCTTTCTATCATGACCATGCACGATGTCACCACTTTTCTACTTTTAACACACATGGCAGGCCCATAACCCACAGGTCCATAGGATTAAAACCTGACTCTCCTGTACACCCCATGTTTCCAAGGTTGTTCCTCGCGTGTGGCCTCCTATGTAATTCACGAGCCACCTTCCGAGAGATCAACAATTCTGGTATCAGACACAATACTTATTCCCATTGCTTTGAACCCCTTCCACGCCCTGTAACAGGCATCGAACGATTGCCTGCCCGCTCGAAACTTCTCATGGTACTTTCTTACTTTGCTCTCGATATTTTCTTAAGTTTTAGTTCAAGAGTTACTTTCTGCCACCGTCCTCGATGTCATCGACCAGATAGTCGACCTTGCAGAGGTCTGTTCTCCCGGAATGCCACCCTTTATTCTTTTGTAAGTACGATGGAGTTTCCGAAGAAAGGATGTTGACTTCATCATGATGACCTAAATCAGAGAAATGAAGACATCAACGTATTGGACCGGCTTCTTCGAGAAGAGCAAGCCAGAATGAGAAGACCCGCTAGATTCGTTACCAAACATTTCCCTTTCACTATCTCTTAAATCTCGGGACGAGATTTCTTGTAGTGGAGGAGAATTGTGACGCCCGGATCGTTAAGCTATAGTAACCCTCTACTAATGATGCCACGTCACCACGATTAATGTGACTAATCTCACGTTAGTTCAAAACCGATCCAAAATTCAAATTTAAAATAAAGTCAAACAATAAAGTTTTCAAACATTAAAGCTAAAATGTTCTATATGTGCTAAATAATTCATAAGTAAATACGGTGAAGAAACCACTTTGTTATAAAATGCTTAAATGCTTTAAAATAAATAAAACAGCAGCAAAACAATTATTAAAATCCTTTTATAATTTATAAAATGTTAAACTACTTTCTGTTGGGTAACCAAATTGTAGCGGGAGTATTATATTTAGTAACGCTAACTTAAAGACTATTTTTATAGTTTATAAAACTAAACATAAAAGGAACTAAAAATAAAACAGAAATAGAAAAAACAGAAACAACCATCCCCCTAGTGGACCTTGGCCCAGTTGGCCACAGCCGACCAGGATGACCCACTCCCCACACCCCCTGGCCTATAACCCCAACCCCCCAACCGAACCCTAGAACCAACCCACTCCCCCACGATCTCCACCCTCTCCCTCCAGCGTCGTCACAGGAGAGAGCGCTCGACCCCCGATCCACTTCCCACCCCTATGACCCCCTCTCTCTCCCGCATGACCCCCTGCCCCGCTCGATCTGGATGCCCGCCCGCGCCCAGGGCGCCCGTCCTCGTCGTCGTCGCTGCCTCACCTTGCCCCGACAACCACCCGTGCGCCACCTCGTCCCCTTCGACTGGGGCTCGGCCTCGACGCCGCCGCCGCAAGGGGCCACCTCACCGAACCTTCCCCGCCGGACTGCCTCCCCGCCTCCGACATGTCATCTCCGTCCTCCTCCTCGACCCCCACTACCCCGTGCCCTGCAAACCCCGTTGTGAGACCCCCCCCTCCTTCTCCTCTCCGTCCACCCGCAGTGAACGCCCGCCCCGCACACACGCCCGCACGGCCCCGCCTCCCACACCGACGCTCACCGCGGCCCTGTGTATGCTCTCGCTCCGGCTCTTCCCGCTGTCGCAGTTCGCCGCGGCCTCATCACCCCTCACCGCCCGCTACTCCGCTCGCCGTCAACTTCGTCGTGGTCGTGCCCGACCCCCGCCCACCCTGCATCTATCGCGCCCATGATCGCGCGCTGCGCGCGAACGCGCTCGCCCGCGTGCCCCACTACTGCCCGCCTCGCCCAGCCTCGTACCAGCACGCGCCCGCACGGGGATGGGCTCGCAGCCGCCCACTGTTGTCGTTGCCGCCCGCCGCAACTGTCGCCCATGGCCACTCCGGCCATTGCCCTCTCCGGCGCCGCCTCCCCTGCGCCCGTGGCCCTCCGCCTTGCCTCGCTCCCGCGCTCGCTAGCGCGCACCACCGCCTACTGCCATGGCTGCTGCTCGCTGCTGCTGATCCGCACCGCCGCTGCTGGCCTCGCCTCCGGCCGCTGCCCGCCGGCCATCGCAAACCCCCCTGCCCGTCGCCCTGCGGCGCCTGCGCCCGTAACCCCGCGCGCCAGCTAAGGCCCAGGCCCAATGACGGTCGGGGCCCAACCCCCAGAACGGTTATATAAAAAAAATTAAAATTTAATATAAAAAAAATAAAAATAAAAACAATTAACTAAATTAATTAAGTTAATTAATCATAATTAAAATAATCTAATCACTAATTAACCTAAGTAATTGTTAGTTAATTAATTAGTCAATGACAGGCAGGACCCTCATGTCAGTTTGACCAGTCAACACCTCTGTTGACTGCTGACCTCATGCTGACATCATGATGACGTCAGCAAACACTATTCTGGATAATGTTGAATTAAAATAATTAAATAAATGCTCAAAATTATTTAAATCCTTTAAAATCGATATAAAATAAACCGTAGCTCGGATGGAAAAACTTTGTACATGAAAGTTGCTTAGAACGACGAGACGAATCTGGATACACAACTCGTCCGCCATACATCCCTAGCATAGCAAACACACAACTTTCCCCCTCCGATTCATCTGTCCGAAAACGCAAAACACCGGCGATACTTTCCCGGATGTTTTCCCCCTTCGCGGGTATCACCTCATACTGCGTTAGGGCACACCTAGCACTGTTACTTGTCATGTCATGCATCGATATGCATCGGTTTACATTGTATTCATTGTTTCTTCCCCCTCTTATCTCCGGTAGACTGCGAGACTGACACCACTGTTGGTGCCCCGATCGACTACGTTGTTGACAACCCCTCCTTGCCAGAGCAACCAGGCAAGCCCCCCCCCCTTGATCACAAGATATCGCCTATTATTATCTCTACTGCTTGCATTAGAGTAGTGTAGCATGTTACTGCTTTCCGTTAATCCTATCCTGATACATAGCCTGTCATTGTTGCTACAGTTATTGATACCTTACCTGCAATCCTAATTGCTTAGTATATGATGCTAGTTTATCATCAGTGGCCCTACATTCTTGTTTGTCTGCCATGCTAGACTATCGGGCCGTGATCACTCGGGAGGTGATCACGGGTATATACTTATACATACTATATGATACTTGTGGTGACTAAAGATGGGTCGGCTCGAAGAGTACCCGCGAGTGATTCACGGATTGGGTCCTAAAGGACGTTTGTCCCGACGGCCCTCTGAGTGGATCTTTGTGGCGGAGCGACAGGGTAGGTTGAGACCACCTAGGAGAGAGCTGGGCCTGGCCGTGGTCGCCGTCCGCGGTTATTTCAAAATAACATGCTTAACAAGATCTTGGTATTTGATCTAAGTCTGGCCACTGGCCTATACGCACTAACCAACTACGCGGGAACAGTTATGGGCACTCGACGTCATGGTATCAGCGGAAGCCTTCGTGACGTCAGCGACTGAGCAGCGTGCGCCGAATTGGACCGTTAGCCTGCTCTTATATTAAGGGGGCTAGGTCTGCTTCCGGCCGCCCTCGCAACGTGCAGGTGTGCAATGGGTGATGGGCCCAGACCCCTGCGCCATAGGATTTAGACCGACGTGCTGACCTCTCTGTTGTGCCTAGGTGGGGCTGCGACGTGTTGATCTTCCGAGGCCGGGCATGACCCGAGAAAGTGTGTCCGGCCTAAGGGGATCGAGTGTGTTGGGAAATGTGGTGCACCCTTGCAGGGAAGTTTATCTATTCGAATAGTCGTGTCCCTCGGTAAAAGGACGACCCGAAGTTGTACCTTGACCTTATGGCAACTAGAATCGGATACTTAATAAAATACACCCTTCCAAGTGCCAGATACAACCCGGTGATCGCTCTCTAACAGGGCGACGAGGAGAGGATTGCCGGGTAGGATTATGTTATGCGATGATACTTGGTGAACTTACCATCTACTCTCTTCTACATGCTACAAGATGGAGGCTGCCAGAAGTGTAGTCTTCGACAGGACTAACTATCCCCCTCTTATTCTGGCATTCTGCAGTTCAGTCCATAGATACTACCCATTTCATTGATACCAATGCATATGTAGTCTAGATCCTTGCTTGCGAGTACTTTGGATGAGTACTCACGGTTGCTTTGCTATTTCTTTTCCCCCTTTTCCATTTTTCTCGGATGTCGCAACCAGATGATGGAGTCCAAGAGCCAGAGGATCCCAATGTTGTTTCTACGTGGAGTTCGGCTTCGAGGAGTAGATAGGAGGTCCCAGGCAGGAGGCCTTGCCTTTTCGATTGTTGCTACTTTTGTGCTAGCCTTCTTAAGGCAGATTTGTTTAACTTATGTCTGTACTCAGATATTTTTGCTTCCGCTGACTCTTGTGTTTTCGAGCTTATGTATTCGAGCCCTCGAGGCCCCATGGCTTGTAATATAAAGCTTGTATTATTTTAATTTGTGTCTAGAGTTGTGTTGTGATATCTTCTCGTGAGTCCCGAATCTTGGTCGTACACATTTGCGTGTATGATTAGTGTACGGTCAAATCGGGGGCGTCACAGTTGTCCTTGTCCCGCTCCTCCTCTCGCTCCTCTTCCCACTCCTCTGGCTCTCCGGTGGTGTTCGGCGTCAAGGCCGAGCCCGCAGCGGAGACCCTGCTCGGCCGGCATCGTCATCAACGAAGGCGGCGGGCGTGCCTCCTCCTTGGCTCCTTCCCGCTTCGTCAAGCCGAAGAGGGAGTCGGGTCTCACCGCCGTGAAGAAGGAGCCAGGGCTCGCTCATGTGAAGACGGAGCACGGGATCGCTGGTGGCGAGAAGGAGGCGCTCGTCGACACGGCGGCCTTGAAGTGGGCGCGCAACGGCTAGGCGCGGACGGAGATGGAGCGCCAGCGCCGTGCCTATGAAGAGCTCGCCGCACGGCATCGGCGAGGCCGCGACAAGGAAGGCGTCATCGTCCTCGACGATGACAGCGACGACGGCGCACCACCGGCACCGGTCCGCCAGGGCGGCGCTGGCCAGGGGTCCAGCAGGGGCGGCGTCCGCGTCAAGGAGGACAAGGTCGGCGACGATGATGGCGACTTCGCCAAGCTCACCGCGTTCTTCGCGCCGTAGAATAACATTAAATTTGTTTATGTAATAAAAACTATGCTATAAAATGTAATTTCCGCCGAACTTTAGCCGAATTCCTATTTTGTGTAAAAAAATGTTATCTTCTGGAGACGACCCTGGGGCCGGCGGCTCGGGATCCGAAAGCCTCCACGCCGATTTTTAGCGCCTCCTGGGGGGCCAACGGCTGGAGATGCTATTATATACAATCCCCCTAATCTATCTCCACCGAGAACATCCTCCACCTCGCCCATTGTGGAGTTGAAATTTTTTGTCCAAAATTGGAACAAATCTGGATTTTGAAATGTCATTTTCTCTTTGGTACTTGTGCATAATTGTCTAAAACTCAAGAGTGACTTACTATGTTTTCTATTTTTTCTGTAATTTTTCACATTTTTCTGGACAGTTTAATTTTTTAATCAAAATTTAAAAAATCTGGACAGAAATTTGAAATATGTTTCTCTTTGCCCCTTTTCTAGAATCAGATGAAATTCGAATAGTACACTACTATGATTATTCTTTATTTCTGTAAAAAAAATCAGAATTTTTTGTGCAGCTTGTTTTTGGACAAGATTTTAATTATTTTTGGGCATTCTAGATTGCATGGGGTACTATCATTTTGTTTTTTGTTCAGTTTTTTTTATCTTATTCACCCTCTGATTTCTGTCATCTGGAAAGATAGATGTTTATTTTTAATGTTTGGCATTTCGTCTAGAGACACAGCGTAACGGTGGGGCATACGATCAATTGCAATAAAAAAACAGTTAATGCGTTTCTCCTCCCTTTGTGTCTCCTCCAAGCCCCGCAGTCGTGTTCGATCCAAACCGAGCCGTACTCGCGAGAGCGAGATCCAAATCGAGATTTCTTAACCCTAGGTCTCGTCCCTAGGTCAGCTGATGCTCAATCGGGTGATGTCGATGCAGCGGGAAAGTCATCGCCTGCAAATACAACCCCATAGTAAGTTACCGCCTCGCTGTTTTTTTCATCTGGACCCAAGTTTTGTGGAACAATACCAGGTAAGGTAAGCAGATTCTTGTAGGTTGATTTAACCTAATGTCTATTTGAGCGTAAAATTTTGATTATTTTTTTCATAGAGAAGAGTAAGCTAGGTTTCTATGGTAGTATAAAAGAATTTTATTGATCAATTTGGGAAAGATCAAAATTTGTGTGTGTTTTCATATGTACCCATGTTATGAAAATTTGCTATAACAGTAGTATAGCCACTCAAATACGCAGTAAAGATTGATAGGCAGTATCGCAAGAAACGAAAACTCTACAGTGAATAGCCCCGCTCGCCGTAACCCGTGAGCCGGGGGGGAATCCTTTTCTATGCGTAAACATACATTGGATTTGAGAGGCCCCATGTGTCTTCCATGCTAAAGTTAGCAGGTGGTTGCCTTGACGTGGTCTGAGATGATCCTTGGCAGAGTGAAATGCAAGAAACCACCACATTTGGGGCTTATCTTGCAGAAAACAACGTGGTCGCTAATCATTTGCAAAAGCCACCGTGGATTCAGTAACAGTTTTGCAGATTGCACTGAACATGTCATTTGGCTCGGTTGAGGGCGTTTCTGACAGGTGGGGCCCAATATGCATGACATGGCGTAACGGACGCGTTGACAGTGTCGTTTGAGTGTACATCTTGTCGAGCCGGACCGACCGACAGACGGCGCCCGACCAGACCAGATCTGCTCCGTCCTCTCCCTCCAGCTCCAATCCATGGCGATGACGAAACCTAGTGGCGTGGACGGTGGCGGGGGAGTTGCTGCCGGTGGGGATGCTCCGGGCGGCGGTGCTGGAGATCCACCGGAGTTCTGCGGGAGCTCCAATCCGTCGAGCACGCTGCCTCTTCCCCAACCGGCGTCGTCGCCGAAGTCGTTGGAATACGCGGCGGCTACTGTGTTCGCCCAGGCGGTGAAGGCCAATCCGACGGGCAGCCACCATTTTGCCTCCTCCTTCGGCGGTGTGGAGTAAGTCATCCTCCTCCTCCTTTGTCATTTCCCTGATTGGTATTCTAGGGTTAGGGTTGTAGTGTTAGGGTTCTATGGTTGGTGTTCTTGGGTAGTTGTAGTACGGCTAAGGTTGTAGTGTTAGGGTTCTAGCATTAGGGTTAGTGTTAGCTGTTAACTGAATTTTTAGTAAACTGTTAACTGTGTACTGAAATTATTGAACACTGTATATTGTTAACTGAATTTTATGAAGACTGTTAAGTGGATTTTAACACTGTTAACTGAATTTCTGTTGCCAACAATTTTAACTCTGTTAACTGAATATTGTGAACACTGTTAACTGTTAACTGAATTTATTGATAACTGTATGTTGTTAACTGAATTTTGTTTACACTGTTAACTGGATTTTAACACTCTAAACTGAATTTCTGTTGCCACCAATGAGACCTCTTAACAATAATTGTGAACACTGTTAAATGCATTTTATCTGAATTTGTAGCTTGGATGATGAAGAATGGGAAGTGAGGTTCCATTTCCTAGACAGAGATAACTTGGAAAGAACAATCTGTTTATCAGACATAACCTTCTGGAATCTCATTGCCCTAATAGAGGTAGAAGGCTATAGTTCAAGGGATTTTATGTATTATGTTAGAGATCCAGGAGTTGGTGTGTCAGGAATGGAAGAATTAACTGATGATGACAAGGTGGAAGAAATGTTGGATCACATAGCTAGTAAAGGAAAGAATGTTGTTAACATTACAGTTATGAGAAGTGATGCACCTAGACCAGTTGATTTGAACATTGGTCATGCTTATGAAGAGCAAGTTCCTTTGTCAGAAATAGGTGTACCAGTTGTCTATGAGGTAGACAATTTAGGAGTTCTTTTCCCCAGTCCAGTGAAACCCCAACCACAGCCAGTCCAAGTAATGAACACACAGGAGAGCTCTTGTTTGTTGAAGCAAAAGGGCCCAAGTGAACCTGAGTTTGCTTTGGACAATGGTAATGAGAGGCATGAGTATTTCATGGAGACAGACCAAGAGCAAGAGCACATTGAGCAGATGATGGAGCAGAAAAGAAATGAAGAAATTCAGAGGTACAGGAGTGATATGATACAAAGAGAGAAGTACAAGGCAGCAAAAAGAAAACTCCCACAGCTGCTTACTGAGGAGTTCACTGATAGTGAAAGTGAGGATGAAGATCTTGAAGATGAGGACATATTGGCTAGGTTGGAGGCAATGAAGAGGCATAGGGATGATCCACTACATCACTTTGAAGGAGACACTAATGTAGAAGAGCTATATGGGCCAGATGAGAAGGAGGAGAATGAAGGAAGAGATGAAGAGGGAGGACAAGTGGAGCCACTAGATGAGGGCTTGAGAGGAGGAAGCAGCAGCACAGGAGGAAGTAAGAGGAGGGGGGAGGGGCCAACAACAAGATCCCATGCAAGTTTGGATCAAATCATAGAGCAAGACTGGGCATCTTCATCTGATGAGGAGAGCAACCCAGGTGACTTAAGTCAGGAAGAGAATGATTGTGCTCAGCTTCCACCATTTAAGCTACCAAATGGTAGGAAGAGCAGGGCCAAAAAGAATAAAGTTAGGGTTTGGTATGATGAGGAGAGGGAAAACCCACAAGAACAATTTGTCAAGCAACTTTGTTTCCTAGATGTCCAGCAGTTCAGGAGGGCACTCCTTACATTTCACATCTCACAAAACAGGAACTACTCATTTCATAGGAATTGCTCAGATAGAGTTATTGTAGTTTGCAGTACAGATGACTGTCCTTTTTTCATTGCTGCTTCCAAATTGCACATGAGAAGACATTTTGCATGAAGAAAATGAACTTGTACCACAACTGTCCTGCTGTTGGAGAGAGCACCAAAGTCACTGCAAGATGGTTGGCACATGAGTGTGAGCAACAGTTAAGGTCTGACATAAACACACCAGTCCAGGCAATAATTGACAATTTGAAGAAAAAACATGGAATTGAAGTGTCCATTCACATGGCCTACAGGGCAAGGAAAGCAGCTAAGGAAGTTGTCCAAGGAGATCAGAGGGCACAATACACTAGGATAAGGGATTACCTCCAAGCTGTGCTGGATACCAATCCTGGAAGTAGATGCATTGTGACAACAAAGCATTTAAAGCTTCATCCTAGCAAAAACCCTAGATTTCATGGCTTGTTCATGTGCCTCAATGCTTGCAAAGAGGGCTTCCTAAATGGTTGCAGACCCTTCATAGGTACTTGCATAATTATTTTCCCAACATATTTGCCATTGCTTTTGTTTATGTTTGGTGCTAATGTGTTATGTTTGGTTGTAGGTGTTGATGGTTGCTTTGTTAAGTTGACAACAGGGCAACAAATATTGGCTGCAACTGGAAGAGATGGTAATAACAACATCTTTCCCATTGCATTTGCTATTGTTGACAAGGAGGACACTGCCAGCTGGTCCTGGTTTCTAACCCAGCTCAAGTATGCTCTTGGTGGTGAGTCAGGGAAGTATGGCAAGTACACTATCATATCTGATAGACAAAAGGTACCTCATACATCATAATTCTTATTTTTACTGAAGTTTTACCATGCTTAGTACTGTCAAATAGTGTGTTGTTATACTATATTTTGAACACTAGTTATTTAAACAGGGCCTTCTTAAAGCCATAAACAATGTCTTCCCAAATTGCCCTCAAAGATACTGCCTTAGACATATTTATCAGAACTTTCAAACAGCTGGCTTTAGAGGTGAAGAGTTAAAGAAGTATATGGATCAGGCTAGTTATTCATATACTGAGCATGGTTTTGAACAAGCAATGGAAGGCATGAAAAGAGAGTGTGAGGCAGCTTGGAAATGGCTTAGAAAGATACCCAAGCATACATGGGCTAGACATGCCATGGACAAGAATTGTAAAACTGATTTGGTTGTTAACAATATTAGTGAAGTGTTCAACAAAATGATACTTGATGTGAGAGGGAAACCAATTAAAACCATGGTTGATGGCATCAGAACAAAATTGCTAGTTAAGTTCAATGCCAATAGGACCAAGACTGAGACAGCCAAGTGGCGGATATGCCCAACATATGCTGAGAAGCTAGAAGAAGCAAAACACCATGCTAGATATTGTCAGTCAATCAAAGCAGGACCTGATCTATACCAGGTTAGCAATGGAGAAAGCACATATGCAGTAAATCTGCAAGTGCACAGATGTGGGTGTAGCAAATGGGACATGACTGGTGTTCCTTGCAAGTATGGTGTTTCTGCAATTAACAAGGCAAAACTTCATCCAGAAGATTTTGTTAGTGATTTCTTGTTAGTGATTTCTTCAAGAAACCAATGTACCAAGCAGCCTACAATCCAATTGTGTATCCTGTGCCTGGGCCTGATCTATGGCCAAATACTGGGACCCCTGACATAGAGCCACTAGTTTTCAGAGACAAGCCAGGAAAGAAGCAGACTAAGAGGAGAAAGAATCAGTTTGAGAAGCCAGCTCCCAAAGATACTTCAAGGATGGCAACAATAACCTACAGCAATTGCAACTTGACAGGGCATAGGTACACTAGCTGCCACAAAAATCTGAAGCCAGCCCTAGCAATGAGAAGAACCAACACCAGGTTAAATCTTGTTTATATATGTTGTCACTGCAGGTTAAATCTTGTGTATATTTAATACTATGTTCTAATCTGTCTATATGTTGTCACTGCAGGAAAACAGGAGAGTTGATGCACCTAGGGCAGCTCCATCTGCTCCACCAGCAGCAAGGGCAAGAGCTCCTGCTGGAACCAGTGCAACACCAAGGATAGCTCCACCAGCAGCAAGGGCAAGAGCTCCAGCTGCAGCTAGGACTGCAACTAGGGCTGTACCTAGGGCGGCTCCTTCTGCTCCTGCTCCAACAAGGCCAAGTTCATCTTCTGCTGCTGCTGATAGGCCTAGTTCATCTTCTGCTACTGCTGCTAGGTCAAGTGCAAAGAAAATATTCATACCATCAAGACTGTCAGGTACTGGAAGAGTGAGAAAGCCATCATACAAGATGTCTGAATGGTTCAATTGTTCTCAAGGCAGCAAGAAGTGATGTAATGTTGAAACATGTTTAATTCAGCCTTTTTTGGCTAGTTTGTGATGAAGAATATTAAGAATTTCATGTTGAAACCAGTTAGTTCAAGTCCAAGTGGTGGACTATGTAATGTACCTAATGGTTGTGATGCACTATGATACTCTGGTTATGATGATGTGATGATGAACTTATTAGTTATGATGTTTTGCAAGAAGTTTTCATTATGTTGTTGTGATGATGAGCATAGTTTCATTGTTGATATGATGATGATCTTAGTTTTCATGTTGTTGATATGATGTGTTATGATGTGTTGCAAGAAGTTGGGTGCCTCGGCGTAGGCATCGACAAAACCCAAAATGTCTCCACTTGGGCATTTAGGGTGCCTCGGCGTCGACAAAACCCAAAATGTCTCCACTTGGGCATTTAGGGTGCCTCGGCATCGACAAAATCCAAAATGTCTCCACTTGGGCATGTAGGGTGCCTCGGAGTCGAAAAAACCCCTAAGAAGTTACTGACATATCAATTTTTTAAATCCAAAAAAAATTGCACAAAATAAAAACCCTAAGAAGTTACTGACATATTAATTTTGTAAATCCAAAAAAAATTGCACAAAAATAGTTTGGCCTGGGGATCGAACCCAGGACCAGTGGGTAGTAACCAAGGGTTTAATACCAATAGGATAGTGCTAGTGATGTTGCTTTAGTAGCATCCGCAATTTTACTTATGTTTAGTTAGGCACGCACTGTGTTGAGAGTGCGTTGAGGCCGCCAGCGTGGTGAACGTCCGTTTAGTATAACTAGTCGTTTCGGTTTCTGCCTTTACTACATGTCCACCTACCGCTCTCTTCGATCACTCGCCCACTCGCCGCCCGCACCGCCCACTCCTATTCCCCCTCTCTCCCGTCGAAACCACCGCCGACAGCCACCCCCACCGCCGTCGCCATGGACTGGCAGCTGGCCATCGAAGAGCTCACCGGCAACAACCACGAGCTGCGTGCGCAGTACAGGGAGATCGCGCGCTGGTTCCCCAGTCTGGCAATGCTGAGGAACCATGCCCGCGGCCTGGTGAAGGTGATGACACCTGCCGAAAGGCAGCGTGCATTCCCTGCCGGCCGCACCGTCCCGCCGGCGACCATTCTCCTGTGGGCGATGCGCGAGGTGCAGCGCTCCCTCGACCCCAGGCAGCGCGCCCGTCGGTGGATGTACCGCTCATCCACCACGCCGCCGACCGCCGCGGATGACATCACCGACGCCGTCCTCGCTCTCCCAGCACCCATCAACAACGCCTACTGGGAGAGGCGCAATCCATGGGTGCTCGGGCCAGACGACGACTCCGACGCCGAGTCCGAGTCCTCTAACGACTACGACTCTGACAAATCTGACGGCTACTCCTCTGACGACGAGGTGGACGAGGTCGTCGTACTCTCCTCCGACTCCTCCGACGACGAGCCTGATGTGCAGCTCCTGGCGCCCGTCCTCCACGCCGTCGAGGGGCAAAAGAATAGCCCAATTGATGTGGATAAGCTGCCGGAGGTCGCCGACAACCCAGAGCTCGTCGTCGTGAAGCAAGAAGAGGAGGGCGGCGGTGAAGATGTGGTGGAGCCAGCGCCGGCCAAGAAGAAGAGGGCAGCGGTGAACAACAATGACGTGCGGCGCTCCCTATGCCTGAAGATGCTGAAGAAGGAGGAGTGACATGCTGTCTTCAGTTTCGTCAGAAGAAGAAAAAGTTCAGTTTCGTCAGTATGTTAGTTTGCCAGTTCTATCTATGTCAGTTGTATCTATGCAGCTACTATCTATGTTAGTATGCCACTATCTATGTAAGACTATCTATGCAGCTACCATCTATGTTAGTATGCCACTATCTATGTCAGACTATCTATGCAGCTATTATCTATGTTAGTACGCCACTATCTATGTCAGACTATCTATGCACTATGAACTTGCTATCTATGTTCACTATCTACTTGTTATAATCCAAGCTGTTAATTCATCACAAACTGAACTTAATAAAAGCTGATAATTCATCACAAACATAGTACTCTCACAAACAACATACAATCCAAGGTTCATTGCTACAGACATAATAGAGTTCACCACAATAAAGCTTAACACATTACAAGCTTTCCTCCATAGCTACTACAAAAGACATCATTGACACACATGGTCAGACAGCAACACAAATTAGTCCTCATCACAAATAGCCTTAATCTGGGGAAGCTTCCTCTTGTTGCTATCACCTGCTATCTTGAGCTCAACAATGCAGGAAGCAAGAGTACTCTTCTCCATGGTCAACTTCTCCTTCACTTTCATCAGCTCAGCAATGCAACAATCCAGCTTATCCTTCTCTTTCTTCAGGTCATCCTTCTCTTTCTTCAGGTCAGCATAGCAAATCTCCAAAGTCCTCTTATCAGAGCTCAACTTTTCCTTCTCCTTAAGATGGTTGAACTTGAAATTCCTAATGACAGTGGCTTGAGCTACATGAATTTGCTTTAACTGGTCAACAACAGCCTTTAATTTTTTTATCTCAGCATCCTTTGTCATGCTGCTTTCCACACTAACTAAAATGTTGTTGGCATCATTCTTCTGGTTTACCTTAGGCTGGCTATCCTTATAATCCAAGAGGTTGTTCACATCTTCAATAAGCTTCTCATATGTCTCCTGCAACTCTTTTTTCTGCTGTGTGAGATTGTGTACAGTGCTTGAATGCTCCAGGCATGCCATCCTGTTTTCATGCTGGCTATGCTCATACATAAGCCAGAGCTTATGAATAGCATTCTGCAGATGCTCTGACCAATGCTCATCTACCCACTGCACTAATCCATAATTTGCAACACCCTACAATAGAAAAAATCAGTTCAAAATTACAGACATTACTTACAGATTCAGTTAAATAGCTAATTCTGTTAATGTACCAGAATCACATTCATTTAATGACGAATAATTATGAAAACTACAACTAAGAACACTACCTATGAATCCTAGAACTAAATTCAGTAACTATAAACCCTAGAACATGAGCAGTAACTATGAACCCTAGAACATGAACAGTAACTATGAACCCTAGAACAGGAACAGTTACTACAAACCCTAGAACAAGAATTGGAATGCTGCAAACACAACTTAAAACTTACTTCAGTGGCACAAGCAATGAACCTCCTACCAGTGCTTATCCCCTCAAATGCAACATACTTCCTCCCTGGATTCCCATGCTCACAAATCACATTCAAGTCATCAGCAAGACCCTCGAACGACGGCTCATCAATTGTAGCTGGGATCTGAGAAATCCAACAAAAACGTGTTCAAATCGAGCAAATGTTCAACCCTACAAACCCTAGAACAGAAATGAGGAATAGAATGTTCTGGCCTTGACAGGGGAGTCGGAGGAGGAGATGTACTGCGCGGCGGAGCCGTTAGTGCTCTCACTGTCGGTCCAGGACACCATGGCGGACGGCGGCCGGCGGTGACCGGAAAGGAGAGGAGAAAATGGGAGGGGAGTGAGCGAGTGTGGGAGCAGAGAGAGCGAGCGTGAGAGCAGAGAAATCGAGCGAGATGTGGTCGGGCGCGGGTGGTCTGTCTCTGGCGACCCGACCGCGTTTGTCTTAAGCAAACGGCGCCGTCAGCGCGTCCGTTACGCCATGTCACGCATATTGGGCCCCACATGTCGGAAACGCCCTCAACCGAGCCAAATGACATGTTCAGTGCAATCTGCAAAACTGTTACTGAATCCGCGGTGGCTTTTGCAAATGATTAGCGACCACGTTGTTTTCTGCAAGTTAAGCCCCAAATGTGGTGGTTTTTTGCAATTCACTCTCCTTGGCAACACAACATAGGGGAGCCCAAGTTGACTATCTATGCACCCTGTCGATTATGCGTTCCCCTGTCTTGTTTTATTTGTTTGAGCACCGCGGAGATACTTGGGTGGTATTGCAATGTTTTGTACCAATTTATATGGTCATTCAAAAGCCTTTTTCTTTAGTTGAAATTTGGGTGTCTAGCTCGAAAAGCATTATTTCTGTTGACTAAAGTTGGGCAAGAAAAACGATTTCTGTTTCAGCATGTGCATATGCATGCTTCACTTTTTTTTCCTTGTAACTTTCCACCTGCAATCATGCATTATGTATTGCAGATGGACCAGCTGATTCAAAGGTTGACAGAAAGGACTCAACCTGCAAACAAGATCATAGTTCCCAAGGTGGTGAAACACAATACCCTGGGCCACATCTTCCAGAGGTACGCCATGAAACGATGATGATGGGCTATGAATGCTCTAACTATACTAATTGGTTGAACTGTGCTTGGTAAATATTTAAGTATGAACATATCTTTTAGTGCTGCAACCTGCCACAATCCTACTGCATTAGTAGCTTTGTTTTTTCTTAAACTGCCTGCAGGAAAATGTCTGTCATGACTCATGAGTGTTAGATCCCCTCTTGTCTTCGTAAGGAGGGGTAGATTTCATAGAGTTACTTCTCTTAGCAGTGGCTTGTGTTATTCTTGGTGTGGTTTTATGGTCTGAAATCTGGATTCAGTGTCCTGCTATTTATGCATACTGGTACTCTAAATACTCCTATATGCGGTGTTGAGGGTTGATCGCCCGCTGCGAGGCCTGACGCCAATCCCCTTCGCCTCCTTGTTCAACCTCCATATTTTGGAGGCCCTTCGCCCCCTTGCCGCCTTGGTCGGGTGTCCTCAGCAAACAAGTTGAGAGTGGCTCTGCTCGTGTTGGTAAGGTGTCTTTTGTTGGTGATAACGTAGTCATCGTCTCCTCATACACTGGCTGCAGCTCCAAGACTCGATTGTGTTTCTTTTGTTTGATCCAAGTCCTGTGTGCAAAAGTGAAGGACTAAGTTTTATTTTTTTAGGGTCCTCCTATGGGTTGTGATGTAACAAAGTTTGACATGTTATACCAGCTTCGGGGTCCTTCGACTGTAAACTTTGTTTAGAAAATAAATTAAAAATAGCCAAACTTACTGTTAGCTTCTTCCATGCCTAGCACATGCCATCCTTGGCAGTTAAAACTCAATCTTCATGATAGAACTTCCATATGTGTATCTACAGAGGCCCTGTCCTTTCCTTGATACATTATTTAATTCAGACAAATAACCATTTTGGTGCCCATGCTCGCTACAGTATATATATCCGAGTGTCTATATCTACTACTAATTTGACTTATGATGTTATTTTTATACAACTCCCTTCCATTATAAAAGACCAATATTTTGACTGCACTATTTTCCTAGTCCAATTGACATTGGGCTCTTTAACCAGTAAATAATGATATAAGCTCAGTTGCTCATTCTTGTAGTGAAATGATATTTGTTTTATAGAGGAAACTTCTTCTGCGGTGGCATAGTTATCTCTATCCTTCTTTGTTTTGCACTTCTATATACCCAGTTAACATGGTCACACCAAAATTATGAGCGAGTTTAGGACCATGTGAGTTACACGTCTTCATACTAGTAGAACTGAAAAGTGGTCAATTTGGACGGAATATCTTTGGATATGTCGCTATTGTTGCTAGTGCTAGGCTGCTAAGGCTACTACACTGCAACATTTTATCCTGGTGTTAGTGGCTGGTGCTCGGCATAAGTAATGATTTAATTTGCTATCATTACGAAGTTAGGCTGTGTGACTGTGTCTATGAAGTTAGTGTCTGGTGCTCTCTGTGACTGTGTCTATGAACTCGCCTCGCCATTCGTCATGAACGTGAGTATATGTGAGTTCGATGGAATACAATGGTTTCACTCATAGTAACTAGATGATACTAAGACTATTCTTTTAGAACCACTAATAAGACATTTAGGAAAGTAACCGCCCTTTACTCAGAAGTCAGCACAATTGCACGGTGTGCCTATGTATAGCATTGCAATCATGTGCAAGCACTTGGGTTGAAATGTTACTCGACATGGTTTTCTTTATTTCTTTTGTCCATTTGAAATAATTATACCTGACCATGTTCAGCTTTTCTCAAATTCTTGTGCATGCAGGATATCTGGTGTCATATATATTCCCTACTGCCAATGCGAGATGCTGCTCGAGCTGCTTGTGTGTCAAATGCATTTCAACGTTTCTGGAGATGCCATCCAAACCTTGCTTTCAGTATGAAAGCATTGGGCATGGATAAAAGATCATGTGGAGAGGATGAAATAGCGAGAAATTTCACCAGCAAAGTCGACCACATTTTAAAAAACCGCTTATGCATGGCCATAAAGACACTCGAGATTGTTTTCCGTTATTACAATGACCAGGTCTGTAACCTTGATAGCTGGCTTCAGACTGTTGTTACACCGGGGATTGAAGAACTCACTATTCAGCTATCTAGAAAGTCAGGAAGATATTACAACTTTCCGTGGTCAGTTTTAGCTAATGAGAGTGGAAGCTCGATTCGGTATATAAATCTTTCTTGTTGTGTTTTCTCTTCCACTGCTGGGTTGTGCTTGAAAAGCTTGTCAAGACTTGAGTTGTGTGATGTTGACATCACGGGGGACCAATTGGGGTCTCTTCTTCACAATTCATTTGCTTTGCAACGGGTGCGACTCAGACTTTGCAATAATATAAGTTGCTTGAAGATACCACTTCATTTGCGACAACTTGGATGTCTTGAAGTGTTTGACTGCAGCTTGCAGCTTATAGAGATAGAAGCTCAAAACATTTCTAATTTTCAGTTTAGGGGTCACACCCAAGTACAGTTACCACTTGGAGTGGCATTGCAATTGAAGAAGCTTGTCATGTCATTTCCCGGTGCTGTCAGCTATGTTTGTGCTGATTTTCCGTCTAGCTTGCAATATGTTGAAGCTCCTACCATATGTTCATCTCATGAGGTATACACTAAATCTTTAGGAATCTTTATCTGTTGATATACATAGTATGATTGATCTGAGATATCTTTGTCCAGATGATTGATACACCAGTGCTACCTAGCAAGTTCTTCCATCTTAAGTACTTGAGTGTTGATCTTAGTGCACTGGCATTTTCCCCAACCTACGACTATTGTTCTCTGATATCCTTTTTTGATGCTTCTCCTTCCTTGGAGACCCTTGTCGTGAACGTAAGTCCATTGCCCATCCTGCAAGATTATTTAGTTTTAATGATGGAACTATTAATCCAACTATCTGGCCTGTCATCTTTAGGTGTTGCAGGTAAAAATGTTGCATGAATCAATCGTGGGAGATAATACATCACATTTGAGGGAGATGCCAGGACACCGCCATGATAGCCTTAAGACAGTGAAGATCATTGGTTTCTCCTCTGCGAAGAGCTTAGTTGAGCTGACATGCCATATCATTGAGAATACGACGTCACTTAAGTGCCTTACATTGGACACCACACGAGGACATCCTTGGGATAGCTGTTCATCCAACTATACTGGAAAGTGCTTGCTGTTGCACGGGGATTTTATGGTGGAAGCTCGTAAAGGCCTCTTGGCTATAAGGACATATGTTGAGCCAAAAGTTCCCTCTGGAGTCAAGCTAAATGTTGTGGAGCCTTGCCGCAGATGCCATAGCCTTGAACCGGTGTCATGATCTCGAACTTCATCTGCAAGTTAAATTATAATAATGTTGAGGAACCTTGCTGCTGCTGCTCCCCGGGTTATATACCCTAAACCCAATGTTTAACATGTAACTAGTAGTAGGCTCGTGTGTTGCCACGTACCCTTTATGATGCTCTCTCTGTTCTAACAAAATATATGGTGAGTATGGAATTTTTTTTTCTTCAAAAAGTCGAAAATCGTAAAATTTGGTAAGTTTATCAGCATTAGTGATACCGAATAGATAAAATATGGAAACATTGCTGATATAGGTTTCATATCTAATGATATTTATTTTGTACTTACAAATGTACATCTTTTTCTATAAACTTGGGGAAACATTAAGAAGCTTTACTTCTTAAAGATAAACATACACGTACTGTATTTTTGAACGGAGAGATTATAATATAAGCTTCTTACAGGTGATTAAGAAGTTGAAATACAAGGTTAGGATCATTGGTATTCGCTGTGATTTGGCCGCTGTTGTGAGGCTGCAAAATCAGTGCAAAGCTTGATATATACCAAATAAAAGGGTGCTGTGTCCTTTTTATTTGAGCTGCGGCGTCACGTTCTTTACTGTGTAAATAAGTTATGGTGACCGGTGTGGCGGTTGGCCTCATGATCTGCCGGTCTTTGAGCATCTACAACCGGATCTAGCTAATCCGTCCTCCTAAGCGTTCGTGAATAATGATCGGTCATCCTTTATATCCGGATCTAGCTAATCCGTCCTCCGAAGCGTTCGTGAATAATGATCGGTCATCCTTTAAATGTCTGCTTTCACAAGCGGGTACTCCCCCAAACCCTCAAATCCATACAATCACATGCAATGTAAACTTAACTCTTCGTAATACATCTCAATCCCCCCCACACCCCCCCCCCCCCACAACGTTCGGTTATTCTATCATGCATGCCATCAGACTATTAAAAATTGGCATACTCTACTACATCATACATGTCATCGGACTATCAAATATTGACATGTTCTACATACTAAAACTATGGGGAAAGTTCATCCACGGCTGCCCTTGTCGTCTTTGTCGTGGAAGTAGCGGTCGAAGACGCAAAATGGATCGAGCCGGATCTGCTCACTGCCCGAGTTGTCTTACTCGTCACTGCCTTCCTCCTTCTATTAGGGGGGGGGGGTCCGGCCATGGCACGGACCGCCCGGTTTTGCTCCCGGGCGAGGGTGTGCGTTGTCCTCCTTTGCTGCTTCTCGAGGACGTGGTCACTGAGGGCTTCCTCGGCCAAGGCGGCATGCGACTTTGCCTCCGCCACCTCAGCCTCGAGGGCTGCCGCAGCTTCCGCGCCCTATGCCTCGCGCGCGGGCACGCCGCGCGTCTGCAACTAACAACCCATGGCGCATGGCAACATTGGTCTAAACCCAAGTCGAACAGAGAATGGACTCGCGGGTGCTTAATGCATCCTATGTTTGAGCCCGCGAAATCCTCGAACGGTTTCATTGCCTGAGATGTTGATCTTTATGACATGTTCATGTTGTCGACTAGTTATTGAGAAGGGCAAGAATTTCGTGGCTCGCGAAGTAGGATCAGGTCTAGTGTTTTCCCCGTAAGGGCGTTTTTCTCATTTTCTCTTCCATCGTGCCGGTCGGCTTCGTGTTTTGTGACTGCTAGCTTTTGGCTTCTCCCACCTGAGATACTTAACTTGGGTGACCCCAGAAGTAGCAATCACAGAGATGCTCATGTTACACGCTTAGCCGAATATGCGGAAACGCAAGGCAATCCACCTTAGCAAAAAGTCACAAGTAAAAATGGGTGCATATTATGGCTAAGACGAACTTTGAAAGTGCAGGCGCAAGCCAAACAGGCGGCGTGGGACAAGCAATTTCGGGTGCTTTGATAGACCCGGGAGGTTCTTGCCGAGGTGATGTGACAGCCCCTAGTTATATTTACTAGATAGGGGGCGCGCGTTGCCCGCCGAACGGCGGGCCAACAAATAGGACACTGAGATGTTCATGGAGATGATCTCAGCATCTTGTAAACATATATCATAACTATCACCGTTTAGGGGGTAAAAAAGTTATGGATGTAACATGCATTTAGTTGTTCTCTCTGACATGCATAGGGAGGATGGCATGGTCACAAGATATACATGGGGCAACAATAAGACTTGTGGAGGAACAAAAGCGTAGGGTCCTAAATCCAAGAAATTTCAATGTAGAGCAGTAAGGCGAAGTGCTTCCTCCATTTGGTTGCAACGACAGTGGTAAGTTAGAAAACCAATTTAGAGCTATAATTTGTTTATGAATGGTAGCATGTGAAATTGGATAGGACACTTGATCAACCAAATTAAGTTTACCTGCTACGCCGTGCATGTCATTTTATTTTCTGTTCCCTCTTCTCTGTTTCTTTAGAGGCTAAAAATGAGGTTCCCATCTTCTCTGTTTCTTTAGAGGCCAAAAAATGAAAGTAAGAGCACATGTTCTCTTTGTCTGTGGTCACAGAGAGGGGGGGGGGGGGTGTTCGGCTAGGTGGCGCGGCATTGCCACACGCAGGCAACCAGTTGTGAACAACCATTTTAAATGGTGATAGCTATAGTATATGCAGAAGTGATCTTAGCACAAGGCGGTAAATACAAAGATACAAAGATACTACATACATCACATGAAAATTATAGAGAACAACGTGTTTACATAATCCCTTTGGAGCCCACATAGTTGGTGTGAAATACAGACTTCCAGGTGAGAAGATTCTATATGCATGCATAAAGTCCTTTGTGTTTAGTATGGCTACATGATGCATAATAAAGAGAATCCAGCTGAAGGCGGACATGATTTGCCAATAATGAATGAATAGACATATAACAAACAGGTACAGAAATCCAAGTGTGCAATGCTGCAAAAGAATGGACAAACTTCTCTTGGGAAGCAAGAATTCGAATCACATACTTTTACGTTTAGTGATACAAAAAACTAAGTATTGCAAGTAACTAAACCCAAGATGGGCAAAGATGTAGAAGAGGTGATGGTTCCGATCAGTTAGTAGATTCACGACCATAGAAAGCCATCTCCAAGAAATTCTGCAGCAATTAACAACGGACATACTTCATCTAACAAATAAAATGAATTTGTAATGTAGAAGCACTGATAAAGAAACAAGAAAAAACTTCTGGCTGCCAATTATCTGATCGAAACATAGTAACACAAAAAATTAAATTTAAATAACCTAAACTAATTCAACTATCTGATCATAACATATATTGCACTGAACTAAAGATATTACTGTAACTGCATATTTCACGAAACCTAAAGAGCATAACATATATTGCAGTAAACCAATGACATCAATAGAACCAAAATCTACCGAATGCTATAAACAACACAAAAAGTATTGAAAAGGAGTTCATATGTACATGTAAGCGTTATGGAAAAACAACATAGCTCTCCAGGTAAGATCTATTTTAGTGCTTTTATTTCTATTCTAGTTATAACAAATAGCAGGACAATTATGTTATAAATCATTTCATTGGTGTGAGGCGTAATCTCAAAGGTCTTCACATAATGGCTCTTGGAAGGGGATAACAAAGATTTACTTATTCACAAATATAATTTCGTAGGTAAAAGGTAGCAAATCAAGCAAATAATACAATAACTCTTTACCTTGCATACTCAAATACCTCAACAGAACCTGAAGCACTTGCATATTTCATGAAACCTAAAGAGCATAGAAGATTATGAAATTGCTTGTATAAGTTGAGCAAAAAAGGAGAAGAGTAATACCTATTTGATCCCGCGAAGTGAAAATGGTAGCATATGCTCCCTTTGTTCCTAAATATAACTCTTTTTAGAGATTTCAATATGGACTGCATACGGCGCAAAATGAGTGAGTCTACACTCTAAAATAATGTTGAGGTCGCTGCCTCCATCCATCCCGGGGGCGGACTGGGCGGCCCGGTACCACCCTGTGAAAGCCTACGACTGGCCTCCGCAGACCGGACAGTGAGATCTTCATCTTCTCTAGGGTGTTGGTAAAGATAATGTTGAGGCCGCTGCCTCCATCCATCAAGACGCGTGAGAGGAGGCAGCCCACCATGATTGGATCTAACACCTAGGTGTGCTTGCCGGGGTGTATGGCGTCTTCGGGGTGATCCCCGACGTCGGAGGTCACCGTTTCCTGGGACCACACAAGCCGTTTGTTGGTTGCGTTTTCTACGTCGCGCGAGTTTGTGGTTTCAGCATGTATCCGCCATCATGAATATCATGTTCACGGAGGCCTTGCGAGCGTGCTTGCGGCTTCGAGGAGCATGTACGATGTGTCTCCGCATGAGGTGACCAAGGCCATCGTAGATCCCCAGAGCCTGCCCTTGCTCATCGTACACGTGATCGACAAGGTACGAGGGCGAGATGTCGAGGAATTCTCCTGACCCATCAGCGACCATGTAACGCCCCGAGACCGTTGTGCCAGGTGTCCTCCAGTTATTCGCTGTTGTTGCCTTGTCATTGCTTGCATGTCATGCTTTGCATATCATGTCATTATGTGCATTTCATTTGCATACATGTTCGTCTCATGCATCCGAGCATTTTTCTCGTTGTCCGTTTTGCAATCCGGCGTTCCGTTCTCCTCCGGTGGTCATTTCTACCTTCTTCTCGTGTGTGGGGATTAAACATTTCCGGATTGGACTGAGACTTGCCAAGCGGCCTTGGTTTACTACTGGTAGACCGCCTGTCAAGTTTCGTACCATTTGGACTTCGTTTGATGCTCCAACGGTTAACCGAGGGACCGAGAAGGCCTCGTGTGTGTTGCAGCCCAACACCCTTCCATTTTGGCCCAAAACCCACCTTAACCGTCTCCATCATCTCGGTCGTTCGATCACGATCGCGTGGCCGAAAACCGCACCTTATTTGGACTCTCCTAGCTCCCTCTACCTATAAATATGTGGCTTCCCCCGAATTTTTCGGATCTTTCCCTACCCTAACCCTAGTCTCCGTCCTCCTCCAGCCGCCGGACGTGTCCGACCGGGCCGTACATGTCCGCCCGCCGCCGCGCGTCCAACCGCCGCTCGCCACGTGTCCTCCCGCCGCCCGGCCCGCGGCGGGCCCCCGCGGCCCAGCCACCGCGCGCCGCCGCCCGCGTTCTCCTCCTCGCTGCGCCGCCCTTTGCCGCACTTGCACCGGCCGCCGCGCCTCCTCCCGTCGGCGACTTCGCCGATTCGAGCCGCCGTGTTTTCCTCCTGCTGGCGAGCCACCGCCGCGCCTCACCTCGCCGGTGCATCGCCGCGACGTCGCCGGCCCCGCCGCCCGCGCTTCGGCCGCCGCCCCCTGCCTACTCCGGCGAGCTCCCATGACGCCGGCCACCACACTCCTCTTCTCCGGCAAGGATCTCCGACGAGCCTCGGTTCACGCGCCGCCCCGATCCGGATCTGAGAGGTTGACTTTTTCTCCTCGAGATTTCACTAGCTCCCCGAAATTCCCAGATTCATATGGTCATGTTCATCACATCATAACTTTGCATCCGTAGCTCCGATTTGAGCATATAGCATATCAAAATGTTCGTCTCAGAGAGCACATCATTTCATCTCATTGCATCATTTTCATTTGAGCTCATCTGGATGTCCGAAATGCTGTTGGAAGAGTGCTATTTGAGTTAATTGTCAGATCTGCTGCACCAAATAGCTATTTGTCATTTTTGCCATGATTATTGTGTGCATGATATGCCCTGATGCTCTACATGTGTTTTGTTATATGCCATGCCATCCTTACAATGCTGCTATCCATGTATTTTTGTGATGTGTGTGGTGACTACCACAAGCTTGCAAAGTGGTGCATTCGTTAATGCTGATTTCAGGGACTTAGCATTTTCACTAAGTCCTTGATCTGTTTATCTCATTATGCCATATGTTCATGTTGTTTCCTAGTGATCCGTGCCTCTTTTGAGGATGATCAGTAAGGATGTTTTGGTAATCTTGTAGTGCTCTACCCATCCATGCCTTTGTTTGCAATTATGGAGCACCCTAGCTTGAGTCTATCGAGCTCTACTTTGGTCATTTCGTGAATCTGGGCAGATTGTCTACTTGTTAGCAATTTTGCCGAGGATGTTGTAGTTGTTCCGTGCATGCTATGTTGTTGTTCTTGCCATGTCTAGCTTGTATAATGTGTATTCTTGTTGGGTGTATGCTTAGATTGTCATGCCTTACTCTGTAGTGAGTGCATCGAGCTCGTATACATGCCTACTTGATATCCGATTTGCATGCTCCAGTTTTTCACTAAGTCTGTGATCTGTTTATATTTTTGCCATGTTCACATGCTTGTAAATATATTTTCTGATCCCTTTTGGCTCAAGGTCACTAAGGGACTTTTGTTAAGCTCTTTGAGTAGCTCCATTCCATGCTTTATTTTGCCATGTTCAGGTCCTGTAGCATATAGTTTTCATGCTCCAAAGAGTGCTATCTGATCTGAAATTCCAGGCTTGTGTTAATTTCACTAAGTCTGAATCTGTTTACCAATTGCTCTTTTTCCATGCTTGTTTGAACCTATTAATGGATGAATTGGTCGTAGCTCGTTGCTAGTCTTTTGTTAAGCATCTTGTATGGATCCCTGCCATATATTTTGTTGCCATGTTTGGGTGCTGTAGTATGTTTAACTTGTTGCATTTAAATGGCTACTTGCTGTATATCGCAGACCGGTGCCATATTTGAATTGCTTGCCATTTCCAAACCGTAACTCCGATTCCGGTGATCTTTATATCGTTTTCAAGCGATTTCATCTCACCTTTCCAGTGGCAAACTTGGATTTCCAAGTTGAGGCCAGGTTCAATCATTCCTTGTCAAATCATGCATATGCATTGCATACCGCATCCCGCATATCATACCATGTTCACGTGTTGGTTGTTTACTATGTTGTGTGCTTCTTTCCGGTGTTTGCTTCTTCGGGTTGGTTCCGGTAACGTCGCGTTTGTGAGGACCCGTTCGTCTACGTCTGTTTGTCTTCTTCATGGACTCGTTCTTCTTCCTTGCGGGATTTCAGGCAAGATGACCATACCCTCGAAATCACTTCTATCTTTGCTTGCTAGATGCTCGCTCTTTTGCTATGCCTATGCTGCGATACCTACCACTTGCTTATCATGCCTCCCATATTGTTGAACCAAGCCTCTAACCCACCTTGTCCTAGCAAACCGTTGTTTGGCTATGTTACCGCTTTGTTCAGCCCCTCTTATAGCATTGCTAGTTGCAGGTGAAGATTGAAGTTTGTTCCTTGTTGGCACATGGAGATGTTGTTCCTTGTTGGAACATGTTTACTTGTTGGGATATCACATTATATCTTATTTAATTAATGCATCTATATACTTGGTAAAGGGTGGAAGGCTCGGCCTTATGCCTGGTGTTTTGTTCCACTCTTGCCGCCCTAGTTTCCGTCATATCGGTGTTATGTTCCCGGATTTTGCGTTCTTACGCGGTTGGGTTATAATGGGAACCCCTTGACAGTTCGCTTTGAATAAAACTCCTCCAGCAAGGCCCAACCTTGGTTTTACCATTCGCCACCTAGCCTCTTTTTCCCTTGGGTTAGGCCAGCCCAAGGGTCATCTTTATTTTAACCCCCCCCCCCCGGGCCAGTGCTTGTCTAAGTGTTGGTCCGAAATGGGCAGCCTGCGGGGCCACCTCGGGGAAACTTGAGGGCTGGTTTTACTCGTAGCTTGACCTATCCGATGTTGCCCTGACAACGAGATATGTGCAGCTCCCATCAGGATGTCAGCGCATCGGGCGGCTTTGCTGGACTTGTTTTACCATTGTCGAGGATGTCTTGTAGAACCGGGATATCGAGTCTGATCGGAATGTCTCGGGAGGAGGTCTATTCCTTCGTTGACCGTGAGAGCTTGTCATGGGCTAAGTTGGGACTCCCCTGCAAGGATTTGAACTTTCGAAAGCCGTGCCCGCAGTTATGGGCAGATGGGAATTTGTTAATGTCCGGTTGTAGAAAACCTGAACTTGACCTTAATTAAAATGCATCAACCGCGTGTGTAACCGTGATGGTCTCTTTCTGGCGGAGTCCGGGAAGTGAACACGGTGTTGGAGTTATGCTTGACGTACGTTGTTTTAGGATCACTTCTTGATCATACTTTCTCGACCGTGCTTTGCCTTCTCTTCTCGCTCTCATTTGCGTATGTTAGCCACCATATATGCTAGTCGCTTGCTGCAGCTCCACCTCATACCTTTACCTTACCCATAAGCTTAAATAGTCTTGATCGCGAGGGTGTGAGATTGCTGAGTCCCCGTGACTCACAGATACTTCCAAAACCAGCTTGCAGGTGCCGATGAGTCCGTGTAGATGACGCAACCCAGCTCAGGAGGAGCTCGATGAAGATCTTGTCCTTTGTTTTGTTTCGTTCTAGTTGATCAGTAGTGGAGCCCAATTGGGGTCGATCGGGGACCTTGTCGCATTTGGGGTTCTTCTTTTATTTTGGTTTCGTAGTCGGACCTTGATTGTATTTGGATGTTGTAATGCTTTATTCATGTATTTGTGTGAAGTGGCGATTGTAAGCCAACTATGTATCTTTTTCCCTTATGTATTACATGGGTTAGTTGCGAAGATTACCTCACTTGCGACATTGCTTTCAATGCGGTTATGCCTCTAAGTCGTGCTTCGACACGTGGGAGATATAGCCGCATCGAGGGCGTTACAGACCAGCTCAAAAGGGCCAAACGTGAGGCATTGGCATGGCGGGAGCTTGCCGAACTTTTCTGATTCTCCGCACCGGGTTAGGTCTCCGACCAATGTCGCATGTGCCTGGCGCGCCAATTGACGAAGCGAATTACGATCAGATCCCTCAGTAGGGTTCACGACGAGATCGAAAGTACCAGAACAGAGTCTACACACACAGTTTACCCAGGTTCATGCCTCCAAAGAGTAATACCCCAGATCCTGCTTCTTCTTGTTATTCATGGTGAGGGGATACCTCATGCAGAGGATTACAATGGTGTACGAGATTGCTACCGAGAGTTTTAGATCCAAGATTGGATGATCAATGAGGCCCTAGACCTCCCTTTTGTATAGACAGGAGAGGTCTATAGGGTTTACAGGGGTAGGTGAGATCTGTTGCGCCGCCGCCCTCCTAACTTGAAGAGCACGTTGATTGCCTTCCCCCATAGGGCTTTCATCTACCCTTGGGCTTAGTGGGCCCTGCATAGGCCAGGCTCCATCATGTTCATTACTCTTGGTACAGGACCCCGTTATTAACCAGTTCCAGTTGTTGTGTCAACTGTACATCTGATTAGAGAGGCTTGAGTTAGAAGACACTTAGTCTTCACCTTATTCCTAGGTGGCTAGGGTTCTTGCCTCCCATTGGCGGCACCGCCGATCTACCATGTCTCCTGTGGCTTTACGACCATGGGTGTGAGGTGGACCCTGGTCCTTGCCGGTGGGAGGGCTCCGTTTTTAGGTGCTTCTTCAAGTTTTGTTAGGGTTTGTGGCTTGCTCAGGAAGACGAGACGACAACGACTTCTTGAAGATGGAATAATGTTCTCTCTGCCTTGCCCCGTCCCGGTGGTGCGTCTAGCATCGTCGGAGGGCATGTGGAGGTGTGTCTCCGGCGGATCTCGCGGGATTCGATCGGTGGATGTCTTTGGTGGATCTGCTCGGATCCGATCTTTCTACGCCCTTGTTCATGTGTTTTCAAGATGGATCATTCCGATCTAAACTTCTCTTCGTCGGCGGCGCTTGTTGTTCTAGTGCGTTGGTCTTATTGGGCTTTAGCATGAGGACTTCCTGACTATCTACTACAACAAATTATGCGCGGCTCCGACAAGAGAGGGACGCTGATGTCGACACGCCTTCTGCTCGCTTCAATGCTTGTAGCCGTGGCTAGGTGGTCTACGAATCTGGTGTAATTTTTTTTATTTCTTGTGTTCGTTGTACTACCATGATTGGAGATGAATACATCGAAAGTTTCCCGCAAATAATTCTTTGCAATATAAGATGGGCATTTTGGCCTAGAGAGAGTAAAGGTGGGGTAAACGGTAAATTGACCCTAGTCACAGTGGTCTCTACAATTCAGATCGGGTCAACCCGCCGTTGTTTTTTAGAAGAAGTCGTTCTTTGTTTTTTTAGGGGTATAACTAAGCTTTATTGATTATAGTCGACACGAAGTGGTATACAAAAAGGATTATGGGGATGGATGAACCAAATATGTCACCCCTGATGATGAGTGTTTAAAAACTTAGCTAACCTATCTGCATCAGTATTTGATGCCTGACCTTTAAAAATAAACTTACAATTAATTAAACCAGCTCACCGCTTAATCTCAGTAATGGTACAACTATAAGTGCTACTATTCCCTCTTTCAATGTTGTTCACCACCTGCTTAGAATCGGAGGCAATTATAACATTTTGAATCATCAAGTCTTCTGCGAGAGCCAAATCTTCTCTGCATGCCAACGCCTCGAGTGTGACTACATCGATGATTCCCCGGACAACCAGAGAAGAGCTGCCCAAATATCATCATCTCGGCACACTGCACATGCCGCTCCTCTCAATTTAGAATTTGCCACGATATCGACACGTTCTTTGTTTTTTGTTTTTGTTTTATTCTTTGTTTGTTGGAAAAAGAAAGAACATAATGGGCCACATTCGAACCTGATGGGCCGCCAGCCCAGGCGAGCGGTAGCAATCGAATGCTCCCGAACGGTTTTCCAACTCGGCCGGGGAGTCGGGCTGAGCAATTGAGGATTTGAGGAAGCCAGACTTGGCGGACAGATCCAGGGAGATGGGGCTCAAGGGGAACAAGCGCTTCGGCGGCCGCGGCGGCGGCGGCCAGCCGCCGGCCAAGCGCCAGGCGGCCGGGAAGGACGGCCCCGCCGAGGAAACCGACGACGGCATCGTCGTCGCGCAGGTGTTGTTTCCGTACTCCCGACCAACCTACCGCTCCCTCTCAAAAGGCAGATCCCTAAAACCCTCGACCCGTGGATTTATTTATTTTTTCATTCTTCCCTTCAGATATCGAAGAACAAGAGGGTGGCTGTGAGGAGCTGGAACGGCAAGGTGATGGTCGACATGCGCGAGTTCTACGAAAAGGACGGCAAGAGCCTCCCGACCCGCAAAGGTATCCTGGCATTTCTTTCTTGTTCCGTAGTAGCATGTTCGAGTTCGAAACCTGAATGTTTGCCTGTGCACTTGCGTATTGTATTATTACCCTGCCGTAATCCATGTGGATCTGAAATATGTTATTATCTGAATGTCAGAACATTGCATTTCTTTTGCCTACGTGGAAGGTGGGCATATGTTAAATCTTGGGGACACCTGATGCATCTAGTGGTCAACTACATACATGTGGCCCGTAATTGCTTTTTGTATTGTCCGTGCTTGGTAATGGCACTCTGTTAAGTGTAAAGCACTCTATTAAGTGAATGCTTTATGAATGAGCCAGGAGGAAGTGCAATAACAAATTCTTCCCTTTAGCAATTAGTTTGGTTACACCAATGAAGGGTCTTCAGCCTTGATATGACTTCCCCACCCACTAACATTATAATGGATGGATGTCCATATCTTGAAACAGGCATACAAAAATGAGCATCCTTGTGTTTAGCACACTATGTTGTAAGCTCAAGCAGGTGATGAACATGACATTCTGCAAAATACTTATTGTAGCTGTAGGTAGAGACTACCCCCATTTAATCCGCGTCTTACGTCTTGACGTTAATCCTTGACTACCTTTTGTCTATGCACTTCTTGGATCAGTTGAAAATGCAATATTTGGTCAAATGATGAAGCAGGGGTTCATACTTCTGATCACAGATATTTCATTACCCTAGTTGATAGATATAAATGAGTTAAGTTCTTAGATTTTGTGAGAGTATAATAAACGTCTGAATGTGTACCTATGCCACTGACTTCATTTTTAAACCCAGAATACCGTTCTATGTTCTACTCATTCAGTATCATTGAATACCAGTTGCCAGAAATGATTATCTTAAGTGTGGGTGCATTCTATTGGAATCTGGACGTACACATGCTGGCATTTTTTTTTTTTTGCTTATTTCCCTCAAGCTCAAGTACTATCTGTAATGTTTTCAGTTTAAAAGAATGTACTATCTGTTATAATTGTTCAAGATGATGCTATAGCTTTTCGGCTTATTATTTCATTTTCCTTTTTTCAGGTATATCGCTTTCAATGGATCAGGTAAGATGCATTTCAAGATCTATTTGTATCCTATACGCATAAAGCAAATCTGTTACCCTGAGAAGATAGATCATGATCTGTCTGAAATGTGAATGATACATTAGAATATCTAGTAGGCGGCGTGAAAATTTCTTGGCAAGCTTTGACATCCTTTTTTTAGCATGAAGACACGTCAGAGGATACTCCTACCTTAAAGCCGAATAATTTTAGTTTCAGTGCCCATCTCTCATGCTGTCTGTTACAGGAACATGATCACAAGTACCTTAATATGTTAAATTTGCGTGCACGTAACGTCAAGTTCGGGCCTATTGCCACATACGTACATGCCATGATTGTCTTTGTTGGCTGTGATCGACTTGCTGTATAGGTGGTACTCTGGTAGCAACCAACTATTGTGTGATCTTTTACTTGGGTTTGCAGCAACAAACCATCACTTCCTTCCTATAACAGCTCACTAGTTTTTTACATGTGCAGTGGAAGATACTGAGGGACAACATCGAAGCTATAGACGAGGCCATCAAGGAGAACACTTGATCGGAAAAGCGGCTAAGGAGATATTGCTGGGCAAAGTTTCGCTCATTTGCTGCTTAAGTATGCTGGTAGTCTAGTGCTGTTTTTAGTCACACCTTACCTGGAATGTTGCACTTATGGTGGACTGTAACTATTGTTGTCGTGAAGGTGACCTAATGCTAATGGTAGAATGGTTTTAGGGGATACACCCGGACACTGACCGGGTGCGTCGGCGGACGTTTGAGGGGTCAGATTTGTGCATCGTGGTTGTAGATGTAGTAGGGTATCATTCCGTTAGCCCCTACCTGGTAGGAATCGGGTCCAAACCCCAGTTGAATCTTATGGTTTCGCCCTGGCTGGGGTTTGATCCTGGTCCACCTTGTGCATCGGTTAAACCCGGTCAGGATATATCCCTGGCATAACCCATTCCAAATCCCTGTGTTCCACTGTTAAAATCATCTTGTCATGCTATCTAGAGAGGCGTTCAGTGGTATTTGTTCCCCTTTTCCTTTTCTTGTACTGTTTCGTGGGGTTGGAGAAGATAATTTTACCCTGGTGGAACTTTGATGTGGATGGAGAATTATTAATCATAAGTAGGCGAAAGGTGGGCACATGATCTTCTGTTAGGTCAGACAGCATGTGTATTAGTACGGTTAGGACATGAAATACCCGTTGAGACATGCAGTAACAAGCCTATTGAATAAAGGGAGCCCACCTCTAAGGGCATCCCTTTACATAAGGGACAAAGCAGTGATTTAGCTGAACACTTAGGTGAGACCACAGAACCAAGTGCCAAGCAATGGTTATTTGCTATGATCGAAACACGGAAACACTATCACATGCTGCCTTCGTTTGGATGGTGGTCACTCTTTGGACGTTGTGGTGGGCGAGAAGAAAGGCAATTCATGAACAGATTTTCCAAAGCCCATCAGCTACTCACCAATTCATTGCACGTTTCATGGCTGATCTGGAACTTTTGCCAAAGAAGATTGTCCAGCAGCGACGTACACCAGCGAACGTACCCACAAAACCTAAGGCGCCTCCCTAGAGTTTCTCCAAGATCCATGTGGACGCTAGGATATTGAGAAATCATGTCCGGGGAGCGGTGGCGGCTGTATGTCGCGACGAGGACGGCAACTTCATTGGAAGCTCGGCCTTGGTTATTGCAGGAATAGTGGATGTCGTGACACTCGAGGCCATAGCGTGTCGGGAATGTTTAGCACTCGCCGATGACTTGCTTCTAAACAACTTCATCACCACCTCTAACTCAAAGCAAGTGGTCAATGACATTGCCAAGCATGCCCGGGAGGGTATGGAGCGATTATCTCGGAGATTAACCGAAGAGCTACATCTTTTAATTGTATTTTCTCTTTTGAAGGTAGAGCATCTAACATGGATGCGGATAGATTAGCCAAGTTTACACATTCTCTTGGTCAGGGCGAAATGTCTGGACCAAAATCCAGCCGAGAGAGGGGACAAAAGGGGCAACCCCATGATACGATTTGTATTCCACACCATGCGGATTTTGAGCAATAAAAGCTTGGTTTAGCTCCTAAAAAACAGGGACAGAGCAGTAAAAGACATACAAATCTTAACCTTATCTAGTCCAGTCTCTTGCGAATCACCATTCTGTTATCTTACTACTGTTAGCCCAAAGCCTACCTCTTTCTCCTCTTTTTCCCTCATTTCTCTTCTCGTTCAATCAATCCAAATCAGAAGTGAAAGTTTGAGAAGGCGGTTAATTCCTTGTGGTTGGACAGTGATAAGTGTACTAGATGTGTGCTTCGAGTGGAGGGGAAGCTACCGTGAAACCTAGAGCAGAGGTTCTAACAATGATCGGTATCTTTCATCCATCTGGAGTTGCCACAATCATTGGTATCTTTCATCCATCCGGAGTTGCCACAATCATTGGTATCTTTCATCCATCCGGAGTTGCCACTCTCATAATTAGGAAGTGGTAATGTGGATCAGCACCATGCAGACATGCCTTTGAGAAAGGAAAAGAAAAGGGGCAACAAAGACAGTCATAAAAGGTACCACGTCACTCCATAGAGGAAACCAAGAAAAATATAACCTTAGCACATAAGCATAGTGGAAAAGCTAACCTAGAAAAAGCTACGATAAGCATTTCCTAGATCTTGAGGTAAGCTTAGGAATGAATCCTGAAAGCAAACAGGAGGAATGCAGGAAGCAACTCACACCATTTAGCCATATTATGGAAGCCATTTCGCACATTAACCATTCTGCCCTCCTTGGATGGGAAACCTTAGAGGAAGGCCAAGCGAGAAATAAACAATTCGAGAAAGACAATAATGTAGGAATTACAATGATCTCAAATTCAAATTTGTGCTAGTGGTTCGAATCCACAACAGAACAATGAATGAATGGCGGGCGGATTGGGTTGAGCAAACAGTTCGATAAGAGAAGAACAACCTATGGCTTAGAAACGATGAGCATTCATATGAAATCCATGGGTTGATTCTTAAGATGATCCGCTCCCAAGACATACTATTTGAACAAAAAATTGCTTTCCCAACTGGAGCAGGAACCTTTCTACTAAATAGGAGGGATATGGAAGAAGAGATAAATGACAACTATCTCCAAAGAATTGAAAAGAGGTGTGCGAACTATGTTATTGAATCGGCCATGAAAACCTAAAATGAAGTAGTTTTTTTGAGATAAGCATGTATTGGAGGCTTATTTCCCAATAAGTCAATAGCTATCCTTCGCTATTGGGGGCTAGGTCACTCTATGAGATAAGTTTCATGTATGCTTTGAAGCAGTTAACTCCCTTTTAGGAGTGATCATTTTTTTTAGACCATGACCGGTCTAGAATCTCTCTCATTGAGCATCTCTTTTGCGCCCGCTTTCTTCTTGATTTATTGCAGCAGCTAGAAAACCTTTTTCCAAATTCGATTATAGTTGATGATGTTTCAAGAAATTCCATCCATCTCATCGCCAAGAATAAATACCAGTCCTGTAAATCTCTATGACAATCTCTGATTTAGTTTAGTTGATCTTTTTCTATTATGAAAAGCAAGAAAACACCTATTTCTTACTTCCTTCCCTAAAAAAAACTATTCCTTACTTCCCCTACCGGCCCTACCTACATCACCTGAACAGTGTAATAGACAAGAACACAGTCACTGAAGACTTCTTGCCGTGGATGAAGACGCTCTGTTCCACATTAGCGGATGGTGCGAGACTGGGCTGCATGCTGGTTCAGAGTTCAGCTTGACAGTTTCATACGGAGTACATCCTTGGCCCAGTAGAGTACATACATGTTCATGGAAAGTAAAAGCAGATAGAAATTAAGGCGCTGCCATCAAGCAAGTTAATTTATACTGTCAGCTGTCACAAACTCGACCAGGAACATGCCTCCTAACTTGTGAGCAATATGAAGAAATCGAGAGCCAATGCCATATCTATTCATTATCACAGCAAGATATACAAATCGGAGCAGATGTTAATAATACAGCACTCCAAACAAACATAAAATTCCCTCAAGATCCCTCCCTGAAGGGAATGTGTGAGTCTAGAGTACAACGGAATCTGGACTGCTCCCAGGCATGATCAACAGCCGCATAGTCCTCCTAGCTGGCGAGATAGCCAAGCGAGCTCTTGAACATCGCATGCCACATGTATGCCCTGGAGAGGACCGTCTCGGAGCTCGTGGCGCGTGCCCAGTTCCTGGTCGGGAGGTGCTGGAGGAACATGACCATCTCTTGAAAATCAGCTTCTGTAGCTTCTCTGACAAGCATTATTGAGGTGCATATGCCACTCTCTTCTCCAGGCAAGAATAAGTTGCACCTGAACAGCGCCAGCAGTCACTGCAGGTGGTAACCGGAGCAGAAAAATAAACGTTAACAGGTGCAGAAAAGACGTGATGGGGTTCCCATGAGGCCATGACTAGCTTGTGTTCTTTCCACAGGAGGACATGAAGCTGCCATAGATAGCCTCACAAGTGACAGAGAAGGTACTATTGTCGACATCAAGGCAGATCCTTCCGTCCGGTGAAGAGTGTACATTTGGCTTCAAAATTTGTCCACAAAAGAATGTATTTCTATCTTTCCAATGCACTTTAAAGTAGAAAAAATACTTCTCTCTCATCACACGGTAATCAAGACCAATAACAATCTACACATGGTCTTCTTAATTTCTACATGCACTTAGCTCATTGGGGGTTGGGTAATTAAAGAGGAGAGAGATGGTGGCTTGCAACTCCGGCTATGTCTTTTAAGCATAGCCAGTCCCAAGCCCGGGTAAAGGAGGAGGGTTGTGATAGGCTTGGCGAGCCAACGTAAAAACTAGCCAATCCCATGGGTATGAAACCCATTTGAGCGAGAGTAGTACTAGGATGGGTGACCTACTGGGAAGTCCTCGTGAAAAGGTTTCATATATAAGGGTTGTGATAGGCTTGGCGAGCCAACGTAAAAACTAGCCAATCCTTTGGGTATGAAACTCATTTGGGCGAGAGTAGTATTAGGATGGGTGACCTCCTGGGAAGTCCTCGTGAAAGGGTTTCATATCTAGCCTACCCCAACTTGTTTGGGACAAAAGGCTTAGAAGAAGAAGAAGAAGAAGAGACGGTGGCTTGCATCTTTCCAATGCATTTTTTACTTCACTCCATAATTTGTCCTAAAATCTCTAGATGTACACTCTTCACCGGACAGATGGAGTACACCAGTACGAGACATTAGTATCTTACCAAGAGTGCATAGATCTGGCTTGTCCGGGGTGTAACTCATGGAGCAACCATTTCACTCCATGAAGCTGAAACCCAGCTCTTTCTTCGCTCCCTTGTCCACCATCATCTGCCGAATGGCTCTTGCATCTTCCCATCGACCATTGACTGCATACAAGTTGAAGAGAACAGCATAACGACCACCATGTTGTGGCTCTAGCTCAATGAGCCGCTTCCCAACCCGTTCGCCGACAGTAATATCATTATGCATCCGGCATGACGACATCAGCGCACCCCATTGCGACGCATGTGGCTCCATTGGCATATCCAACAAGACAGCCTCAGCCTCCTCAACGCGTCCTGCACGCCCAAGGAGATCAGCTAGGCACCCATAGTGCTCTCTCTGTGGCTCGATCCCGTGCTGCCGCATCGACTGGAAAATTTTCCTCCCTTCGTCCAGACGACCTGTGTGGGTGCACGCGCACAAAGCAGCAACAAAGGTTGACTGATTTGGCACAAAACCTTTTTCGTGCATCCTTTGGAACAATTCAAGAGCACGCTTGCCATGGCCATTCATCGCAAGCCCCCCGATCATCGAATTCCACAGCACGACGTCACGGCAGCGAACAGAGTCAAAAGCACGCCACGCCTCCTCCATGCACCCGCACTTGCAGTACATGTCCACCAGGGCGGTCTCGGCCATGACATTCCTCTGCGTCCCTGCAAACCCCTCTGTTTCCATATACCGATGGACCCACCGACCCCTCTCGACGGCACCAAGATGAGCGCATGCCTTGAGCACGCTCACCAGCACCACCACATCCGGCTTGAAACCCTCCCCCATCATCCGATCAAACACCCGCAGCGCCTCGTCAAACTCCGCCGCACGCACAAGCGCGTCGACCATGGAGCTCCAGGACACCAGGTTCCGCCCGGGCATTCTGCCGAACACCTCCCGCGCCGCTGCCAGGTCGCCGCTCTTGCCGTAGCCGGACACCATGGTGTTCCAGGAGGCGGCGTCCAGAGCGGCGCCCGAGTCGTCGAACACCCTGCGCGCGTGGGGCAGGAGGCCGAGGGCGCAGTAGAGCTTGAGGAGGGAGTTGGTGACGACGGGGTGCGCGAGCGCGCCGCACTTGAGCGCGTGCGCGTGGGCGACGGGCGCGGCCAGGCGGGTGCAACCGCCGGAGGCGGACGAGGCGAGGGCGGCGAGGAGGAGGGAGAAGGTGTAGGGGGTGGGCGGCGTGGCGGCGCGGATGCGGGAATAGAGGGCGAGCGAGGCGGCCGCGGGGGCGCCGCGGCGCGCGAGCTCGGCGTGGAGCGGGCAGCCGTGGGAGGGCGCTGCGGAGAAGAAGGCGACGGCAGCGAGTCTGCGGAGGCGGCGGGGCGCGGCAGCGAACGGCCACCACGCCATTTGGTCTGGGGGCGTCACTGAGGTCACAACATGGTGGCCCCATGCATGAGGTGGTGGGCTAGGGTTCGAGGGTTCGAAATTTCAATGAAAATTTCGAAATTTTCGGTGGTTAACAGAAATTCAAAATATTTGTAATCCCAAAACTTCGAGACAGATTCAAGCATATTTAAATTTAATCAAAATCATTAAAAGTAAATGAATTTTGATACATCAAAATCTGAAATAATTTCCGAAAGTTTGCGTACTTCTATGAGGTCTGGAAATTTTCTCTGTTTTTGAAATTTAAAAAGTTGATTTGTACTACCTATTAAGTCCCTGTTTGATTCATAAGTCCTAGGACTTTTTTTAGTCCCAATTTATAAGTCCCAAGTCCCTAAAAAATCCCTACCTGTTTGGTTCCTGGGACTTATAAGTCTCTATAAGACCATATTACAACTATAAGTCCCTCCTTGGGAGTCTTATTTCATAAGTCCCAAATGCCCACTTTAAGTCCCTATAAGTCCCTCTTATTTGGTTTAGATGGGACTTATAGGGACTTATTTAAGTCCCTAGACCAATAAGTCACTGGAAACAAATACCCTTTAAATCCGGTGTCCGGTTCCTGCGACCCCTTTCACAGTTGCACCAAAACATCGAATTGGTTGGCTTGCTCAACCTCTCGAACCGTGTTTTGTAGAATCCCAACTATTTCTTCTCATCAACAAATATCAGCGAAATGCACGCAACTAATGACCTCTCGAGTGCTCGAGTCCAGCAAAGGGATTATAATGGCGGCCAAACACTGTCATAGAAATCTTGATATCTTTGTTGCGGATGGACATTCTGTAATGTCTATAACACATTGCGCACGGTGTGACACTAGGCCTGCGTTTGCATGTTCAGACAAAGTAACAGTTTCAGAAAGTTTGGGCTATGAACTCTAAATAACTCAAACAAAATGCCAAAATGGCCATCAGATTTGAAAAGAATACGGTAATTGCATCAAAAACCAATGAGATATATTCATTATCACCGAGACGGTAGTTTCACAGCGAGATATACAAATCGGAGCAGATATTCATAATACAGCACTCAAAATAAACATGAAACTCCCCCATTGTTCCTCCGGGAAGGGTATATGTGAGTCTACATTACAACGGAAGCTGGACTGCTCCGCCGCCTGCTCCCAGGCATGATCAACAGCCGCTTAGTCCTCCTAGTTGGCAAGATGGCTGGGCGAGCTCTTGAACATGGTGTGCCACATGTACGCCCTGGAGAGGACCATCTCGAGCTCGTGGTGCGCCCAGTTCCTGGTCGGGAGGTGCTGGAGGAACATGACCATCTCCTGGAAATCCAGCTTCTGCAGCTTCTCCGACCACTGGGGAAGAAAGAGACAAAGGGAACATCACTCTGAATCCAAATCTTTAGTGGAAATCCGTAAGCTGGATTGCACACAATGAAAACAGGGAACATACTAGACAATCAGTACAGGGCAAGGAGTACTTTCACTTACTGTTAACAAAAAGCTAGCTGATATGTACACGAGAAAATCTGGTAGATAATCTCCTTCAGCAAGATACGTATCCCACAAGCGTGTCACGAGATGAAATGGAACCTGCAGCAGTATGAGGTATTAAGGGACATCAATGTAAACATCACATGGAAGCAACGCCCCTTGACTAGACTAACCTCACGTATCAGAAGACAATTGAACCAACGGAAGGCAAACTGAAGGAACTCCAACCCTTGTTCCTCTATGTGCTTCGATAAAGGTTCTGTATACATGGAAGATGTCACAGGACAATGTCAGTATTTTGAGTATCAGCCAAACTGATATCTATTACCAGGAGATCCATTGTCAAACTACCTTCTATACTTAATTGTTATAATAGGAAGGGAAGTCATATATGTCAATCGATAGAACGTTACCATCTATTCGGTGAACCAACTCTTTCAACCTGAATACAAGGCGTTGTATTCCAGGTTGTGCAAAGGTGTAATGGTCCTGCATGCCATCCAGAAACTTCGAGAGACACCAATAGCAGTCTGCTTCTATATTAGAAACGTCCTGCAAAGAAAGGTTCTCCATGGACCAAGTGTCCATATTGCCTTCTAAGTGCTCTGATAAGAACACAATCAAGAATGGTGTAACAAGGTCGTTTATTCCTTGGACGTAGCCACTTGCAGGGTGCCTGATGGCCCTGAAAATGAGACATTGTTGTGTTAGGAAATAGTGGAGAAAAGCAAAGAAGAATCATTATTCTGGCAGCATCAGAGGTCAAGTTTCATGAAAAACTCCACCCATCTGATCATTTTCCACCAGAATTCATCAAGCAGTGCAATGCCTAACTATGAGGTAAAAAAAGGCTAGTGCTTTTAGCAGAACCAATCAGAATGCATGTTCAAAAATATATATATAGGACAGTTTTATTGAAGAATCAAGATGAATCAGACAAGTGCAGTGCCTCACCAGGTATATAAAATGCGCTCCAAGGATTTCTGAATCTGAGGATCCTGGAAAAATGTAACATCCGGGACAGTTCTTGGGCAATCAACAGCAATCTACAAGACAGTGTGTGAGTAAAGATTGATGTATTCTATGAAAAATGGGCAGACCTGGTGATGCGAATTCAGGCCTGAAATGTTACCTGGCGAAGCATTGTAATCTCTTCATCAGAGCGTTCAGTATCCGGAATATCATAGTATTGAGAAACACACTCAACATACTCAAGTCTTTTCCTCGTTAAAACACCTTCTCTTCTATCCGCATTGGGTGGTGCATATCCCTGTAGCCAACTGTTATTAAATTCAATACTGAAACACCACACTAGAAAGAGGTCACATTATCTCACAATAAACATGTTATATGTCTACTAACCAAAAGAAGCCTCCATATGTTAGGTCGCATATAAGGTGGCACGCCACTCCAAGATAATTCACGCAATTTATCTACATAATCAAGTAGAACAGTGAGTGACAACTGAATTCTGTGGACAAGCTATGAAAATTAAACAGAAAAACAATATTGTATAAGTACACAGCTACCGTAAAATCCAATCAGAATTAAACCTGAAACTAGAAAAATATGGTGCCCATTAACCAGTAAAGAATTAATAAACTAATTTATAATGCCACAAGTTCAGTAAATATAAAATTCAGATTTACTACCATCTCAGTAATTCAGTATTACAAACAATTTTGCATGGTTAAAACTTTAAAACTGAGAAAATCACCTAAAGTGAGAAAAAATATCTGTCAGTGGAAACAACTCACCATATTTAGATTGTCACTCTGGTAAAATTTGCATTTTTTTTCATTTGGGTTGCAATCAAAATGACCAAATAGAAGCTACATATAAATAATAAATTTCCAAACCAGCAAATAAATTCAATGTTGATTTCAAAATTCAAATTCTGCACACTTAACAACTCTTGAATCAATCCTATATAGAAATTGTGCATACCTAATATAACAGCTGGCCTAGAGAGTTCATTTGTGAATTTGGTAATCCTTGCGGAATCTGTTGCTCTAGCCCCGGAAACTAAACCCTGGGCATCTGGTAATGAATTGACGCTACTTGTCGATGGTGAAATTGGTTTCTTAGAACTGATGTTGTCAGTCGTATTTCCAGATGCTTGCCCTTCTACCTGAACAAGTAGAATATCACCAATTACAATCTGGACTATCATATGTCACAAAGCAATGCCGAGAAATGACACATTACCTCCTGTGAGCCTTCATTTTGTTCATATTCATAGCGATCATTCTCAGAGCGTGGGGAGTATTCAGGAGGTGAAATTGGCTCGGATCTTCGGGTTAGCATAACCTTCCCAGGAAAGCTTCGTCCTTTGAGCATTCTGACAAAGAATTGGGTAAAAATAGCAACAAGCTCTTGCTATAAGGTTACAAGCAGACAGACTTTGCAATACTAGCAGACAGTAAGTGGTATATCTAATTATGATCATGGAGTAAAATTTAGACAGGAACACTACGTAAGTGGACAGAAGCCGTCGATGTTTAAACTAAAAATGTACTCCAAAAGGCTGAAATACTGATGTATTCCTATTTCATATATCAAACTCTATATTCCTAACTGTTAAATCATGATACTCCTTTGTGAGGGGTGTACTATTGACTGCACTCATTCAGGGACTGACCCTTGCACGTTGCGGAGTGTCTGGTTGAAGCGCCATTCCGAGTTGTTGGGGCTTCCTCCGCCGCCGCCACCGCCGCTACTCATTGCCGGGAGTGGCGGTGGAGAGCAACCGATCAGGGGTTGCTCTTCGCCGGATCTTGTTGCCTAGCCCCCGATTCGGCCCTGCATGCACTCGCTGCTCATTCCCCGAAGTATCCACATCTATATGCGCCGGAGCAACCACGTGCCAAACAGCTTAGGGCCACGTACCTCGAAGCGCAACCAGTGGCGATCGCCGCGTGCCCGCTGCGGCAGCGCGGCAGGAAGTCCGGGCAGCAGGTCGCCGGCGCGGTCCAGCGCTCGCGGGCGCGAGCCCCAAGAACCGTACGACGGAGCTTCGGTGCCGCGGATCGGCCGGCCACTCCAACCCAACCCTACCCGCAATGCGGATCGCCGAAATCAGTGAGCAGCACCGGGCGGGGAGACGGGTAGAGGAGGTCCCGCGGATAGCGCGGCGGCAGCGCGGGGAAGCGGCCGGGGAGGAGGCGGCGCAGTATAAGTTTTTTTTTTCTTGGACGGGAATGGGGATCTGAGGAACGAGGTGGGAGTGGGGATCGCTGGGCGAGGAGACGAGAGGTGGGAGACGACAACGGGTGAGGTGGCACGCCCGCGCCAACGGCCGGATGGATGACACCTGGCCTAATGGACGGGTGAGATTCTCCTGTGGTGCTGTGTCACTGTAGCGTATCGGAGGTCTCGGTAACAAAGGGATTTTTGTGGGGAAAAAGACATACAGTATTGTTTCTTAAAAATTGGAACCAAGTCATCCAAAAATATTGAACACATTGTTTCTTAAAATTCTGAGGCAACATGGTCATCCACGCATATGTACATGAAACATCAATGATTAAATCGTCATAGGCGTCTGGCTAATCCCGCGAAGTCTTTCACCAAGGAAAGAAATTCTTTTTAAAGAAGACAAACAAGACGTCAAATATGATACTTCCTCCGATTCATGTTTGCTGTTTTATTACAACTTTAAAATATATGATTCCTGATAGGTTATGGTACCTTAACCAAATAGCCAACGGTTCTTACATTATGGTTTTACTTAACTTCGGATGTGTGATTGCCAAACAGGGAGTGAAAACGTAGACTAGTTATATGATGAGTTGCATGGATAAGAAAAAATAGGTAGTAGGTGGAGCATGCAACTGAAAAGTAGGGGAAATGATTTTATGAGGTGACATGTGTGATGGGATGGCATGTGTGTATGTTGGGAGAAATAAAAGTAGTGTGGATAAACTATTTAGGTATAAATACACGTATGCGTTGCTGCGAAAATTTGTAGCGAAGAAATTGTAAAAAACATATGAGAATAATACCATGCCACAGTTTCACCATATAAACATTAATAAACCTAAAGATAAATAGAAGATGGATGCGTGTTATATTCCTTTTTGACATCCAGGCACAATTATTTGTTGTTGAAAAAAATAAAAATATTAAATATTAATATGTGAAAGACATGCATATGCTTAATGATGTGAGTGACGTGTATGCAGGGCAGAGCTACATGGGACAAACCTAGGTTGTGGCCCGCCCAACCCACCAGAAAACACTACCCAAAAGGCCTACCAAGCTAGCATAGCCAATTTTATTTTATTTTGCTCTCCTTCGGCCTAGACTGCCCAAATTTGTGACAATAGCTCTGACTCTGCTTGTATGTGCATTTAAGTGGGGTCGTTTACTTAGATATATAGAGTAGGATATAATATGGTTGATAGCCAAATTATGTAACCGAGACAAGCAACAAGAAACATGACGAAAAATATTGATCGTCATTGGTTGCACTGTTGACAAAGTTTGATAGTGTTGTATCTTCTATTATATTTTGGGAATGGTGTAATGTTTGACATTTGTAAGATGTTGCTGAGAACTACAGAACTGTTGAGTGAAACTAAATTGTTTTCAAGTAACATGTACTCATAAGCAAATACGCGTCTAGTCATACCGCATTTATTTTGAGGTCCACTTTATTATTACTTTAGGTGATTATATTGTTAGTGTTTGTTGAACGTTATGCAATGTTTTCTTTAACTTATGTGGGCTTTTAGATGTACTGAGCTTCGAGTTTTCCTTCATGATGGTGGCATCCTGCTAAAATCTAAGAATATTCTTGAATTTCAAGGCAAGATGGGAAACCATACAAATAAACCAAGTGCTGGCTCACACACCTATACATAGTGACCATCACCAGCATTGGCCAAAAAAGAGGCAACCCAACCCACCCGACAGACTAATCCGACAAAAAGGACTCACGCTCAAGATGAAAAGAACCAACACCATTCGAACCGATGATAACACATAAGACCGCCCAAACACACACTAGAACAGCAGAGCCCCACAATCTTCACTTACACATCCCTAGTGCCACAATGAATGCAACAACCAAAGCAACATCAAGTAAAAGACAGAAGGATGAAATTAAGTCATCGAACGGAGCCGAGGAAGACTAGCGTGCACCCAACAGTCAAATGGACCCCTTCCCTTAGCAAGTTGAATGAAGGAGGGTGACACAGAGCAGAGGACAACCACCAGCGCAACGAATCCTTCCCCTCACAAATCAACCGGCACCCCCTCTCGGTCACACCCACAGCGCCACCAAAAATCAAGAGAGAAATCAGTGTATCCTCGTTCGCCCATGCATCGATCACAGTACGAAGCCCCCTACCCCCTCAACGGTACACACCAAACAAGCATGGACTAATGCCCTAGAAAAACAAAGGTCATCTGATAACTGCATCCCATGTGGTACGCTAGCCTCGATGCACAAGAGGGTTCCCTCTGTAGGAAGCTTAATAGTTGTAAATACGAGTTCACCTTAGAGGGTATTCTATCCTTTTTTTTAAAAGATGGAAAATGGGTCGCATAAAGTCGAAGAAGGAGCGTGTGTCTGTCCTGGACTTTGTGCGGTCAGCGTACAAGCTACTAGTTGAGATTGTGTTGGATGATAAAGCTATAACCAGCTGCTCCGTCGCTGCCCGGGGCAGGGTTTGGAAAGCATTGTGGAAACTCAAATGTTTTGTCGAAAGTCAACATTTTTTTGTTGGCGGGTACTAAAGAACATGCTTCCTTGTTTTGAACCCACGCGTTGTCATATTGCAAAAAACTCAAAGTGCACACTCTACGGATACACAAATGAAAGTCATTATCATGCGATGATCACTTTGTGGCCATACAAAACAATTCGAGGAGGCGCTTCTGCAGCAGAGTGGCATGAAGCTCCCACGGCCGCATCATGCGATGGGGGTTGGGGATGTTCTTGCCTTGGACCTAGTCAAGAAAGAAGATGTTGGGGTGTTTGTTACCATGATGTGATGCATTTGGTTAACCAAGAACAAGTTCACTCGTGGGGAAGAAGGCTTCCAGCCGATGCGATCTATTGCACTGGTTGATGAGATCATGGCGACCCTTGATCTCCCTCCATGTTAGAACGATCCAGGAGGGAGTCGCCAACACCACTGCTGGCCACCTCTACTAGAAGGTTGGCTTACAGTCAATGTTGATGGCGCCCTTGACATCCGGAACCAAGTGTTTGGCTCAGGCCATGTCATTAGGGACCACCTTTGTACCTTTATTGATGCATGTATGAGTCAACATAAGGACATCGGTGATCCGTTCATTAGTGAGCTCTTTGCTTGCCGGGATGGTATTGATGCAGTTATCAGAATGGGAGATCAACAAGCCATCATGTACATAGATGATAACCCACAAGTATAAGGGATCACAACAGTTTTCGAGGGTAGAGTATTCAGCCCAAATTTATTGATTCGACACAAGGGGAGCCAAAGAATATTCTCAAGTATTAACAGTTGAGTTGTCAATTCAACCGCACCTGAAAGACTTAATATATGCAGCAAAGTATTTAGTAGCAAAGTAATATGGAAGTAACGGTAACGGTGGCAAAAGTAACAGTATTGGTTTTGTAGTGATTGTGACAGTGACAACGGAAAAGTAACTAAGCAAAGATCAATATGTGAAAAGCTCGTAGGCAATGGATCAGTGATGGATAATTATGTCGGATGCGATTCCTCATGCAACAGTTATAACATAGGGTGACATAGAACTAGCTCCAGTTCATCAATGTAATGTAGGCATGTATTCCGAATATAGTCATACGTGCTTATGGAAAAGAACTTGCATGGCATCTTTTGTCCTACCCTCCCGTGGCAGCGGGGTCCTATTGGAAACTAAGGGATATTAAGGTCTCCTTTTAATAGAGCACCGGACCAAAGCATTAACACTTAGTAAATACATGAACTCTCCAAACTACGGTCATCACCGGGAGTGGTCCCGATTATTGTCACTTCGGGGTTATAACACATAGTAGGTGACTATTGACTTGCAAAATAGGATCAAGACCTCACATATATTCATAAAAACATAATAGGTTCAGATCTGAAATCATGGCACTCAGGCCCTAGTGACAAGCATTAAGCATAGCAAAGTCATAGCAACATCAATCTCAGAACATAATGGATACTTGGGATCAAACCCTAACAAAACTAACTCGATTACATGATAAATCTCATCCAACCCATCACCGTCCAGCAAGCCTACGATGGAATTACTCACGCATGGTGGTGAGCATCATGAAATTGGTGATGGAGGAAGGTTGATGATGACGATGGCGATGGATTCCCCTCTCCGGAGCCCCGAACGGACTCCAGATCAGCCCTCTCGAGAGAGATTAGGGCTTGGTGGCGGCTCCGTATCGTAAAACGCGATTGAGGGAGTCCTGGACTAAGGGGTCCTCGGACGTCCGGCCTGTTATCCATGGGCCGGACTGATGGGCTGTGAAGACATGAAGGCCGAAGACTGTATCCGTGTCCGGATTGGACTCTCCTTGGCGTGGAAGGCAGGCTTGGCAACCGACTATGAAGATTCCTTCTTATGTAAGCGGCTCTATGTAAACCCTAGATCCCCTCGGTGTCTATATAAACTGGAGGGGTTAGTCCGGAAAGGATGGATTCATTACCATAGTCATATAGGCTAGGCTTCTAGGGTTTAGCCATCACGATCTCGCGGTAGATCAACTCTTGTAACACCCATATTCATCAATATCAATCAAGCAGGACGTAGGGTATTACCTTCATAGAGAGGGCCCGAACCTGGGTAAACATCGTGTCCCTTGTCTCCTGTTACCATCGATCCTAGACGCACAGTTTGAGACCCCCTACCCGAGATCCACCGGTTTTGACACCGACATTGGTGCTTTCATTGAGAGTTCCACTGTGCCGTCGACGAAGGGTTCGATGGCCCCTTCAATCATCTATAGCGACGCTGTCCAAGGAGAAACCTTCCTCCCCAGACAGATTTTCGTGTTTGGCGGCTTCATACTGCGGGCCAACTCGGTTGGCCATCTGGAGCAGATCGATAGCTACACCCTTGGCCACCAGGTCAGATTTGGAAGCTTGAACTACATTGCAGATATCCGTGGAGACTTGATCTTCAATGGATTTCAGACCGCAGCGATCGCTCCCCCTCGCCCTGATGAACATGACTTAAATCTGTCATCGGATCACATCCAGGAGATGGTCCCTATCGCTGCAACGGCCTTAGAACCGGAGCAGATCATGTCATACGAGGCCACAGAGTCCGCGGCGTTGGAGCCACACACGGACTCGGCACCCCGCAATATTCTCGTCAATGGAACTCCGGATTTGTCTCCAGCTATAAGTCCCGGACCGGGTACGCCCGCGGACACCGAGCTGGATCGGTTATCGATTTTTGAATTTAGCGCCACAGACATCTTCCAGCACTCACCTTTGGGTGATGTGCTAAACTCTTTAAAGAACTTGTCCTTGGAAAAGGACTCACAGACGAACTATGTTCGGTTCGAACTAGAGGCTGACAATGGAGAATTTCGCTTCCCACCCGCCACCCACTTCATAGCCACTGTCGAGGACTTAAGTAACATGCCCGCTTCTGGCTCCGAAGACATTGACGGTATAGACGACGATGCCGATAAGGGGCAAGGCCAAGACCCGCCAGTCATCAGGCATGGCACGGCCACCCCTTCACATGACGTGTACATGATCGATACACTTAAAAAGCCTCACGGCAAGGACAAGGGAGATCTAGTTAAAACTCCTGAGACACAGCCTAAGCTCCGGTGCCCCAAGTCATGTCGCAGCAACATAGGCACCGGAGAAAATAGCACTTCGGACGGTGCCGAAAGCAATGAAGACACTGTGGGAACAATATCCGAGCAGGAAGAACAGGAAAATGGGCAAGCCAGCTGAAAGGATCGATATGGTTGACTAGAGGGGGGGTGAATAGGCAACTAACAATTTTTAGCTTTTTTTTAACAATTTAAACTTTGCATCAAAGTAGGTTGTCTAGATATGCAACTAGGTGAGCAACCTATATGATGCAACGAGGATAGGTACACAAGCAAGCAAGAGATATGAAACAAGTAAGCTTGCTCAAATAAAGGCACGAGATAACCAAGAGTGGAGACAGTGGAGACGAGGATGTGTTGCCGAAGTTCCTTCCCTTTGAGAGGAAGTACGTCTCCGTTGGAGCGGTGTGGAGGCACAATGCTCCCCAAGAAGCCACTAGGGCCACCGTATTCTCCTCACGCCCTCACACAATGCGAGATGCCGTGATTCCACTATTGGTGCCCTTGAAGGCGGCGACCGAACCTTTACAAACAAGGTTGGGGGTCTCTCCACAACTTAATTGGAGGCTCCCAACAAAAACCACGAAGCTTCACCACAATGGAATATGGCTCCAAGGTGACCTCAACCGTCTAGGGTGCTCAAACACCCAAAAGTAACAAAATCCGCACAAGAAAGTATGGGGGAAGCAAATATCCTTTGGTGGAAGTGTAGATCTAGGTCTCCTCCTTCAATCCCTAGCAAATCAACAAGTTTGAGTGGCTAGAGAGAGAGATCGGGCAAGAGAGCTTGAAGGGCATTAATGGTGGAGTGAGAGAGGTCAAAGGTAGGAGTGGTAGGTGGGAGAAGCCCCCTTAAATAGTCACCCCACATTTCTAACCGTTACTGCATTTTTTTGCACTGCAGCGGTACAACCGGTCCTCGTCCCGGTACAACCGGGACTCACGGTGTAACTGCAGAACCCTACCAAGCGGTACAACCGGACAGGAGGGCGGTAGTACCGGCTAAGAAAAATAACCGGACTAACCGCCTGGCTACCGCACAACCACCGCATCAAAACAGGAGCTTGGCCGGTACTTGGGCGGTGCCTGGCCGGAACAACCGCATGGCCTTGAGCTCTTGGGCGGCTAAGTACTGAGCGGAAGAACCGCTCGGACCACCGGTGGTACCGGCCATCGTGGAATGACCGGACCAACCGGGCCACTACCGCCCAAGAACCGCATCAAACCAGAAGCGAGAGCGGTACTTGAGTGGTGCATGGACAGAACCACCGCCCCAGCTGTTGTAGAGCATGGTGGCGGTACCACCGCCTGGAGGCAGCGGTACAACCGCTCGAGCAAAGCTGGTGAGCGACAAGACCCAGCGGTACAACCGCTCCAGAGAGCGGTACAACCGCTGGGCAGACACAGTGAGCAGAAAAGAGGGGAAGAGGCAAGGAAAACTCTCTCTCCCACACACACCTGAGGAAGGCAAAGAGAGGGTGAGAAAAGTGTACGTGAACTGATTCCCCCAGAGCTTCCTAATGAGGAATTCCCTCTTCATAGTACGGGTACTCTACGACCAAAGAAAAATAAAAGCGTAGAGGACACTTCTTCGATCTTTTCCTTCGAGACGCAATAGCAATCCGATGTAAGCCTAAGCATCGAGAACCTGAAACATATAGCACACGATTAGACCACAAAGGGTTGTCATCATCATCCAAAACATAAAGTAGGGAAATGCCCTTTCAATCTCCCCCTTTTTGGTGGATGATGACACACGATTTGCAAGAGATAAGTCAATGAAATCTAGACGGAACTCCCCCTGAATGTGTGCCCCAACAAGTACTAGCTGATAGAAAGCATGGGCACACTTTCAGGACTAGACTCCCCCTAGATTTTATAGACTCATCACTCTGAGCTCAAAAGGATAGACAATATAATACTTAGAGGCAATAATAATGATAATGACCTACGAACGGAAAGGTAAACGGAGTAACAAGTCTCACACACAGCACGGAACGAAACAGGTCCACAACCAAACACAAAACACGAGAACAAGAGAAAAACCCAAGCAAATCCCCGAGACCTATAGACCCTCTCCCCCTTTGGCATCAAGACACCAAAAAGGAAAAGAGCGAAGCTAGCGACCCAAAGCTCAGGCGTCCTCCTCTGACTCCTCGGTTGCATCTGGATCTTCATCATCAGAGTCGTCATCGTCGTCGTGATCAGATTCTTCCATGGCATTGTCAGCTGCTGCAAACAAGGATGATGGCTGGGGAGGGGCTTCATCATCAGTCCAGGTGCTATGGGTAGAGATCCAACGCTCCTCTGGGGTGATGCTCTTCTCAGAGCCACTCTGAACCTGCATGTTGAGGTGCTTCATCATTGCAATTTGGCGACGCCGTGCAAGCTTCTCATTGACATGTGCCTCATACATCTTCTTCTGGATGTCAGCCTGGAGACAAAAGGTCTTCTTCACCTTGGCAGTAAGTTTGGCCACCCACGAAGGCTGGGCCCCTGGCTCTAGCTCAAAGTCCTCATCGTCAGAAGTAGCATAGACATCCTCAAGAGCATGTTCAGGGAAGCGAGGCTCGGCATGCTTCTTCTTCTTAAGGAGCTTGACCTCATGAACAGTGAGGTTGTCTGGAGAAGTGAGGAGCTCTCTAGGACGACGAACAGCCCACACAGAGTTCAGAAAGCACATGACAAACGGAGCGTAGATTGGGACTTTACGGTAGATGACCATGTTGTACATCTCATGCCACAGCCAATTTAACACATCAAACGTTGCCCCTGTCCCCACCATGGTCTTCATAGCAACCATCAAATCAACCAGATAGCCATGAATCTCATCTTGAGTGCCCACCTTGGGCAAGAGCACATTGCGGAACACTCGGTGCATGATGTCATAGACCTTCTCCAAATCCTTGGATTCTCCAATAATCCCACGGCCCCGAATGTACAGAGGAGCAAGCTTCTCCTTAGGCATGGACTCAGGAAAATCATGAGGGCGAATGCCACCCCTTCCTTCTAGACCGGTATCCTCGTACCCAATAGCATTGCAGAAAGCCCTCTAGGGAACGTGAAACAATTCATCGTGACACATGAAGGTGAGAGTGCGCGCATCATCTTCCCCAAAATGAACAGTGGCATAGAACTGATGGATAGGCTGAACATCAAAGTCACAGTTGACTGACATGATCTTGACAAGATCAAACTCCTCGCAGAGAGCTAGCGCCTCACCAAAATACTCCATGTTGTTTCTCCAATGATCAAAATCAATTGTCCACTGCTTGTCATATCTATTCTTGTTGTGCTCAAAGAGTTCATGAACAATCCGCACTTGCATCTCATTCCAGAACTGAACAGTGGTCCAACGGGGAGCAATGGGAACCTCATACGGATTCTTTGAGCGGAAGGCTTCCCAATCCTTGGCTTTCCAACGATGTAACGGCATAACCACACGTTGCTTAGCAGCTGCAGACTTTTCATGACGAGTGGGCTTGCTGGGAATCACAACTTCTTCTTCATCATCAGACACAACCGGGCACAAGGTCCTTCATGCCCTCTTCTTGGTCTTGCGAGGAGCAGAGCGAGAACTAGAGCCACCTGAACACACACACGAAAAGAACACACAAAAACCCAACAAGGATGAGAGGATTGCACCCACTAGCAGAAAAGGAACAAGTTGCAACAACAGAGAAGATAGAACAATGCTTAGTGGTTGATATACTCCGGTTGTACCGGATCTTCCACCAGTAGTACCGCTCCAGTGGTTGTACCGCCCGTAGGGGCGGTAGAACCGCTGACAGTGGCACTACCAGGGAAGATAGATCTAACGGAAGCATACGAATCACACAAGTAATGTTCCGAATTCTAAGTGCTGCAAACAAGACAGGAGGCTAACAAAGAACTCTTCTAAGCCATAGATCGAACACTAAACGCAGAAAGATAAGTAAAGCCCTAGACAAGAAAGAACCCTAAAAAAAGTCTAGAGGCAAAGAACACGAGGCATTACCACCATCCATGGGAAGAGATCGGGAGGCCTTCACGGAGAGAATCCACGGAGAGCCAAGGATCCGAAGCGCGAGACGCACTCTGGGGCAGGGGCAGAGATGGCCCGCGGCTAGGGCAAAAAGAAGAGGAATGAGGACGAAGGGAAAAAGACAACCCTTCAGCCCCATCGAGTATAAATAGGCCCGTACACACGCCCCGGTAGAACCGCTTAGGGGAGCGGTTGTACCGCTCGTTTGGTACAGACCGGTGGATGGAGGCGGTACTTCCGGTGCCTGGGAGGCAGCGGTAGTACCGCACGGCATCAACCGGTAGTACCGGACGTGGGTTACCATGGGTTTGTGCGGTGGAACCGCCCAAGCACCGAACGGAGACCCTTGGGACGGCACAACCCGGTACCAGCGGTAGAACCGCTCGTGGTACTGGTTGTACCGCCCAACCACCTAAGCCCAAGCCAAGATCAAATGGGTGCAATCCGAAGGGAGGAAGAAGGGGCACAAAACAGGAGAGAAACAACACCCTAGGAGAACCTAACACAAAGAGCAAAGAAAGAAAGAGAGAAAACAACATGAGAACAACAAGGCTAACTCCAACCTCCTGAAGAGAGGACGGTGGCTGAGTCCACCTATGTTTGAGTCAATTGGTATGGCACCGCGAAGAATTATCCTTGGGTCCATGACCAAAGCTCGTCTTTGAAGCACAAGTACCATCAAATATGGCTAATGTGAAAGACACAATCAATTTATGCATAATGGGGGGAGGGAGATTTCATTGAGAGAACAACACTCCCCCTATGTCCATGCCTACACCTAAACTAGACAACAAATTGAGCATGGTAGGGTGTGCAAGGGTTCAAGCCACATTGCTCGAATCAATGATATTTAGCTCATGCCTTAACTCGTGAAATCTTGATTCATCCAAGGGCTTCGTGAAAATATCTGCAAGGTTGTCATGAGTGTTGACATAGTTGAGCTCGATCTCTCCTCGTCTAATGTGATCCGGGATGAAGTGATACTGGATCTCAATATGCTTCGTCTTGAAATGTTGCACCGGATTGAGAGAGATCTTGATGGCACTTTCATTGTCACACCAAAGAGGCACTTTATCACAAGTGACACCGTAATCCTTTAAAGTTTGCCTCATCCATAGGAGTTGAGCACAACAACTACCGGCGGCAACATACTCCGCCTCAGTGGACGAGAGAGACACACAACTTTGCTTTTTGGAAGACTAACTTACCAAAGAGCAACCAAGGAATTGGCACCCTCCGGAAGTGGACTTCCTATCCACTTTGTCTCCCGCCCAATCGGAATCCGAGTACCCTACAAGCTTGAAGTTTGATCCTCTAGGGTACCATAGGCCAAAGTTTGGGGTATGAGCCAAATATCGAAAGATTCGTTTGACCGCCACATAGTGACTTTCCTTAGGTGCGGCTTGAAACCGTGCACAAATTCCCACACTCAACATGATGTCCGGTCTAGATGCACAAAGGTAAAGCAAGGATCCAATCATGGAACGATATACCTTTTGATCCACCACTTTACCATTGGGATCTAAGTCAAGTTGGCACTTTGTGGGCATTGGAGTGGAAGCCGGCTTGACGTCACTTAGCTTGAATCTCTTGAGCATGTCTTGAGTGTATTTGGATTGATTGATGAAGGTTCCTTCTTTTCTTTGCTTCACTTCGAACCCTAGAAAGAACTTCAACTCTCCCATGGAGGACATCTCAAACTTTGAGGTCATGAGAGCGGCAAATTCCTCATTGAAAGCTTTGTTAGGAGAACCAAAGATAATATCATCAACATATAATTGGCACACAAACAACTCCCCTTTGACCTTCTTAGTAAAAAGAGTGGGGTCGATTAGCCCAACTTCAAAACCACGGTCTTGTAACAACTCGGTAAGGTGGTCATACCACGCACGTGGGGCTTGTTTAAGGCCATAGAGCGCCTTAACGAGTTGATACACATGATCGGGAAAGTAGGGATCCTCGAACCCGGGGGGTTGCTTGACGTAAACCAATTCATTAATGGGACCATTAAGAAAAGCACTCTTCACATCCATTTGTTGTAACTTAAAATTATGATGAGAATCATATGCAATCAATATGTGAATGGATTCAAGACGAGCAACGGGAGCAAAGGTTTCACCGTAGTCGATACCCTCGACTTGGGAGTAGCCTTGTGCTACCAAACGAGCCTTGTTGCGAATGATAATCCCATGGGCATCTTGCTTGTTCTTGAATATCCACTTGGTTCCAATGACATTGTGGTTCCCCATTGGCCTTGGCACCAATCTCCACACTTTGTTGCGCTCGAAGTTGTTGAGTTCTTCGTGCATGGCATTGAGCCAATCCGGATCTTCTAGCGCCTCATAGACCTTGTGGGGTTCCACACAAGAGACAAACGCGTGATGCTCACAATAATTTGCTAATTGTCTACGAGTGCTTACCCCCTTTCTTAAGCTTCCAAGCACATTCGTCATGAGATGATCCTTGGTGGAGAGCTTGGATGCAATCTTGGCGGCACGACGCTCTAATTCCTCCTCGGTGGTGAGTTGAGGAGCGGTTACTTGATCATCTTGAGCGCCGTCATGAACTTGTTCTTGATCTTGAACTTGCTCGGGGGAGAGAACTTGACCTTGGGCATCACTTGGTGTGTCAACACCGTCTTGAGTATGATCTTGCCCTTGGTCTTGTTCATGAGGTTGAGGGCCTTCACTTTGTTCTTCGGAAGCGTGTGGGCCTTGGGTTGGTGATGGCTCCACTTGAGTGGAGCATTGTCCTTCTCCTTCGGCCACAAGGGGTTCCTCAATGGGTAGGATAAAACCAACACCCATTCTTCTTATGGCTTGAGGAGGAATTTCATCACCTACATCACAAGTGCCCCTTTGCTCCACTTGGGAGCCGTTATTCTCATCAAACTCCACGTTACACGTCTCCTCAATAAGTCCCATGGATTTATTGAGGACACGGTAAGCATGAGAGTTTGTAGCATAACCAACAAATATGCCCTCGTGAGCTCTAGCCTCAAATTTAGACAACCAAACACCTTTCTTGAGAATGAAACACTTACACCCTAATACCCGGAAGTACTTGAGGTTGGGCTTGTTACCGGTGAGTATCTCATATGGAGTCTTGTTCAAGCCCTTGCGGAGGTAGAGCCGATTGGATGCATGACACGCGGTGTTGATGGCTTCGGCCCAAAAGTTGTACGGAGACTTGAACTCCGCCATCATGGTCCTTGCCGCATCCATCAACATCCGGTTCTTCCTTTCCGCAACACTGTTTTGTTGAGGAGTGTATGGTGCGGAATATTGATGCTTGATTCCCTCATCACTAAGAAATTCATCCAAGGTGTAGTTCTTGAACTCGGTACCGTTGTCACTTCTTATTGTCAAGATCTTTGCATTGTGTTGACATTGTGCTTCATTGTAAAGTCAATGACGGTTTGTTGGGTCTCGCTCTTCCTCTTGAAGAAATACACCCACGTGTACCTTGAGTAGTCATCCACAATCACCAAGCAATACTTCCTACCTCCAAGACTATCGAAGGATGGAGGCCCAAAGAGATCCATGTGAAGGAGCTCCAAAGGCCTCTTTGAATAAATGATAATCGTGGGAGGGTGAGCCTTCTCATGTAGCTTTCCTTCGATACAGGCACTGCAAGCACGATCTTTAGCAAAACTAACATTCATTAGTCCACGGACATGGTCCCCCTTGAGGAGACTTTGCAAAGATCTCATATTGACATGGGCTAAACGGCGATGCCAAAGCCATCCCACATCAACTTTAGCCATTAGGCATGTCGCGGTCTTAGTGGGTCGCTCCGAAAAGTTAATCACATATAGACCGTTCTCGACATGCCCAACAAAGGCTACCTTAAGAGTCTTGCTCCACAAGAGGGCCACGGTATCGATATCAAAGAAAGTGGCAAAGCCCATGATTGCAAGTTGACGAACGGAAAGTAAATTATATGCAAGGGACTCAACAAGCATGACCTTCTCGATCGTGAGATCATGAGAGATGACCACCTTGCCAAGTCCCAATACCTTAGAAGATGAGGCGTCACCCCACTCGACATTGGTGGGCATAGATGGAACCTTGTGCACGTCCACCACCAAGTCCTTGCTTCCGGTCATATGATTTGTAGCTCCGCTATCGAGCAACCATGATCCACCATCGGAAGCAAACACCTACAAGAGATCAATGCTTGGTTTTAGGTACCCATTTTGTAATGGGTCCTTTGATGTTAGTAACAAGGGTCTTAGGAACCCAAATAGACCATTCAATGTATTCATGAAGAGAACCAACAAATTTGGCATAAACATGCCCATCACTAGCACGGCATAACACATAAGAAGGATTAAAATCGCCGGCTTTGTTGGGAGGGGTGACATTGCCCTTCTTGACATTGTTCTTCTTCTTCTCCTCGGGGGCACTCTCTCCCTCCCTCACAAAGGTTTGCATGAGAGGAGGAGGTCGTTTGGTCTTGTCATTCTTCTTCTTGTTCTTGGAGTCGGGCACGTACCCAACCCCTTCCTTGGCCACAACTCCCTTTTGGTTGATCAAGAGATCATTGAGGTTCTTCTTGCCTTGTATGCAAGTCGCAACACCTCTCTCAAGTTGCTCCTTCAACTTAGCATTTTCCTCAACAAGATGCATATGCTCACAACACGGGTTAGTAGCATTTTCATTATCAATTAAAACCATATGAGGAAAAGTTGCTTTCTCCTTAGTTAGCTTCACTTGGAGTTGATCATGAGACTCCTTGAGACTAGCATGAATACCCTTCAAGGCCTTGTGGGCCTTGTCAAGTATATCAAACTCCTCTTTGAGTCTAGCAAGATCAACCCCGAGTTTGGCCTTCTCGGAATTTAGCACACGAGAAACAATGAGGTCATGATCATAATCTTTCTTTAACTTAGCATGATCAATGTTGTGTGACTCCTCAAGAGCCAAACGAAGACCACACTCTTCCTCAAGAGCATTGGAAAGATTCGAGATCTCATCGGCATAGTCACGACTATGCCCTTCCATCTTAGAGATGGTGTCCTCGTGAGCCTCGATCATGTCATTGGCTTCACCAAGTTGTTCCAAGAGAGCAACAAAGTGCTTCTTGGATTTTCCCTTGAGTTTGCCCATAAAGGCCTCAAACTCGTTAGCCTCCACATTAGCTCCCTCAAGTTCATTAATGCAATCCGTCGGGGAAGGATGGTTAATGATGGTAGTTTTGATGTTGGAGGTTACCTTGTTGGTGGCTTTAGCCATGAGGCACTTGGCGGTGATGCCCTCGTTGGGTGAGTTGAAGAGAGACACCCGTGACGTTGTTGCAATGGCAACGGAGGCCATGGCAACCGACTCATCATCTTCATCATCGTCATCATCCTCATTGTACTCTTCTTGCACAACCAAAGCCTTGTGAGGAGTCTTCTTGGAGAAGTTGTTCTTGTTGGGGAACGACTTGGCCTTGTCCTTCCGGATGAGCTTGCCACCATTGTCTTCCCTCTTCTCATACGGGCATTCCGCAACGAAATGACTCACGTTGCCGCAATTGTAGCAAGTCCTTACACGTTGCTTGCCCCTTGTACCACTCGAGTTGTTTTTGCTAAAGTTTGGCCTCGAATTTTTCTTGCTCCAAAATTTCCTTGAAGCAAGTGCCATGTGTTCATGATATGCATACTTCGTATCTTCGGGGTTGCTCTCCTCTTCTTCCTCTTCTTCGTCTTCCACGATGAGCTTGGCCTTCAATGCAAGGTTAGGCTTCTTTGCCCGTTGAGAACGGAGCACCGCATTGTCGGCGGTCTTGTCCAAAATGTTCATGGCCACAAACTCATCCAACACTTCGCTTGAGGTCAAAGTGTGGAAGTCCGGTCTTTGACGAATGACAGAGGACATGGCCTTGTGATAGGGCATCATTGCCTTGAGGAATTTGCGCTTGATCCAATTGTCATCCGTGTCCTTGCTCCCATGATCTCGTAGTGAGACCGCGAGTTTGGTTACTCTCCGATAGACCTCACGAGGTTCTTCATCTTCCTTCATTGCAAACTCATCGGCCTCATCTTGTACCACTTCATAGTTGGAGCGTTGAATGCTTGCACTTCCCCGGTAGAGAGACACGACACAATGCCATGCATCTTTGGCCAAGGCGAAAGGACGAAGATGAGGTAGGTCTTCGGGTGGAATTGCATCTTGAATGATGAAGAGAGCATTCTCATTGAATTGATTGTCCGCGGCTTCTCGAGGAGTGAAGTTGCTTGGATCATGTGGATAGAAACCTTCTTCAATGATTATCCAAAGGTTAGTGTTCACATGATTTAAATGACGTTTAAAGCGGTAAACCCAAGAATCAAAATCCTCATTTTTCACAATCTTAGGGGGAGGACCAGCATGATTCAAATGAGTGGAAGGAACCGGTCCACCATAAACAAGTGGTGGTTCCACATGGAAAAAGATGCCGGTGCCATTCTTGCCACTAGAAGAAGGAGCCTTTTCACTACTAGCTTCCCCCTTGTCGGGGATAGCATCCGTCACCTTGTTGGCGGGATAACCCACTTTCAACGGTGCGGTGGATAGTTTAAGCCCCTCAAGAAATTTAGTAAACATGCTTTCGACTTCGGTCGTCATGGAGGTTTTCAATGTCTCCAAGGCCACATTGAACTCCTCACGAGAGACCGAAGTTCCCCCATCTCCCATAGACGAGATCGGATTCACACCGGAGTGTTCCTCCACACCGTCTACGGTATCAACCATACTCTTTGGACGGTAAAGTCCTTAATAAAGAAACCTGGCTTTGATACCAATTGAAAGGATCGATGTGGTTGACTAGAGGGGGGGTGAATAGGCAACTAACAATTTTTAGCTTTTCTTTAACAATTTAAACTTTGCATCAAAGTAGGTTGTCTAGATATGCAACTAGGTGAGCAACCTATATGATGCAACGAGGATAGGTACACAAGCAAGCAAGAGATATGAAACAAGTAAGCTTGCTCAAATAAAGGCACGAGATAACCAAGAGTGGAGAAGGTGGAGACGAGGATGTGTTGCCAAAGTTCCTTCCCTTTGAGAGGAAGTACGTCTCCGTTGGAGCGGTGTGGAGGCACAATGCTCCCCAAGAAGCTACTAGGGCCACCGTATTCTCCTCACGCCCTCACACAATGCGAGATGCCGTGATTCCACTATTGGTGCCCTTGAAGGCGGCGACCGAACCTTTACAAACAAGGTTGGGGCTCTCTCCACAACTTAATTGGAGGCTCCCAACAAAAACCACGAAGCTTCACCACAATGGAATATGGCTCCGAGGTGACCTCAATCGTCTAGGGTGCTCAAACACCCAAGAGTAACAAAATCCACACAAGAAAGTATGGGGGAAGCAAATATCCTTTGGTGGAAGTGTAGATCTAGGTCTCCTCCTTCAATCCCTAGCAAATCAACAAGTTTGAGTGGCTAGAGAGAGAGATCGGGCAAGAGAGCTTGAAGGGCATTAATGGTGGAGTGAGAGAGGTCAAAGGTAGGAGTGGTAGGTGGGAGAAGCCCCCTTAAATAGTCACCCCACATTTCCAACCGTTACTGCGGTTTTTTTTGCACTACAACGGTACAACCGGTCCTCGTCCCGGTACAACCAGGACTCACGGTGTAACTGCAGAACCCTACCAAGCGGTACAACCGGACAGGTGGGCGGTAGTACCGGCTAAGAAAAATAATCGTACTAACCGCCTGGCTACCGCACAACCACCGCATCAAAACAGGAGCTTGACCGGTACTTGGGCGGTGCCTGGCCGGAACAACCGCATGGCCTTGAGCTCTTGGGCGGCTAAGTACTGAGCGGAAGAACCTCTCGGACCACCGGTGGTACCGGTCATCGTGGAACGACCGGACCAACCGGGCCACTACCGCCCAAGAACCGCATCAAACTAGAAGCGAGAGCGATACTTGAGCGGTGCATGGACGGAACCACCGCCCCAGCTGTTGCAGAGCATGGTGGCGGTACCACCGCCCGGAGGCAGCGGTACAACCTCTTGAGCAAAGCTGGTGAGCGACAAGACCCAGCGGTACAACCGCTCCAGAGAGCGGTACAACCGCTGGGCAGACACAGTGAGCAGAAAAGAGGGGAAGAGGCAAGGAAAACTCTCTCTCCCACACATACCTGAGGAAGGCAAAGAGAGGGTGAGAAAAGTGTACGTGAACTGATTCCCCCAGAGCTTCCTAATGAGGATTCCCTCTTGATAGTACGGGTACTCTACGACCAAAGAAAATAAAAGCGTAGAGGACACGTCTTCGATCTTTTCCTTCGAGAGGCAATAGCAATCAGATGTAAGCCTAAGCATCGAGAACCTGAAACATATAGCACACGATTAGACCACAAAGAGTTGTCATCATCATCCAAAACATAAAGTAGGGAAATGCCCTTTCACCAGCCCCGATGAATAGGGCCCGCCCAGCGACGGTTCGGAGAACGACAACTACCTTCCGCTCTCCGAAGATGAGGTAAGCCTCGGTGACGAAGACTTCATCGTACCCGAAGAGCCCCTCGAGCAGGAGCGCTTCAAGCGCAGGCTGATAACTATGGCAAGGAGCCTGAAAAAGAAGCAGCAACAACTTCCAGCTGACCAAGACCTACTCAATGACAGATGGACCGAAGTCCTGGTCGCCGAAGAATACGGACTTAGTGGCCTAGCCAAAAGCTACCCAAAGTACAGACCACTATACCAGTCCGATGACGAGGCGTTGGAGCCCATACCATCGCCACACAATGCGGCAGGTCGCCGGCAACTCTGTCCGGATAAAGAGGCAACTCAAGCCGAACACCAGACCGCCCCACCTCGCCGTAAAGGCAAGAACAACGCAGGTCACGATTACCCAGACAACCTGCAGAGGGACTGATAACCCACAATTATAGGGGATCAATTGTAGCCTCTTTCGATAAGTAAGAGTGTCGAACCCAACGAGGAGCTAAAGGTAGAACAAATATTCCCTCAAGTTCTATCGACCACCGATACAACTCTACGCATGCTTGACGTTCTCTTTACCTAGAACAAGTATGAAACTAGAAGTACTTTGTAGGTGTTTTTGGGTAAGCTTGCAAGAAAGTAAAGAACACAAAAATAAAAGCTAGGGGCTGTTTAGATAAAGACACAACTAAATTAGTTTTAGTAGAGAGCTTTTGTCAACAAGAAAGTTATTTGTCCCTAGGCAATCGATAACTAAACCGGTAATCATTATTGCAATTTTATTTGAGGGAGAGGCATAAGCTAACATACTTTCTCTACTTGGATCATATGCACTTATGATTGGAACTCTAGCAAGCATCCGCAACTACTAAAGATTCATTAAGGTAAAACCCAACCATAGCATTAAAGTATCAAGTCCCCTTTATCCCATACGCAAACAACCTACTTACTCAGGTCTGTGCTTCTGTCACTCACACCACCCACCATAAGCAAATCATGAAGATATTGCAAACCCTACAGCGGGAATCTCTCACGCTTGCGCGACACGGAGAGCACCATAGGACAACACCAATAATAAAACATACAACTCAAACCAATCTTGATCATCAAATAGCCATTAGGACAAAACAGATCTACTCAAACATCATAGGATAGCCATACATCATTGGGAAATAATATATAGCGTTGAGCACCATGTTTAAGTAGAAATTACAGCGGGTAAGAGAGAGGTTACACCGCTGCATAGAGGGGGGAAGAGTTGGTGATGATGGCGGTGAAGTTGTTGGTGAAGATGGCGGTGATGATGATGGCCCCGGCAGCGCTCAGGCGCCACCGGAAGCAAGGGGGAGAGGGGCCCCCCTTCTTCTTCTTCTTCCTTGACCTCCTCCCTAGATGGGAGAAGGGTTTCTCCTCTGGTCCTTGGCTCCCATGGCGTGGGAGGGGCGAGAGCCCCTCCGAGATTGGATCTATCTCTTTGTTTCTCTCTGGTTCTGTGTGCTCTCCTGCTCTGTTTCACCGTTTCGTATATATATGGAGATCTGTAACTTCAATTGGCCTGAAACCTTCGCCGTGATTTTTTCCGAATATTAGCTTTCTTGCGGCAAAAGAAGAGCGTCAACCGCCTTACGGTGGGCTCACGAGGGTAGGGGCGCACCCTAGGGGGGCGCGCCCCCTACCTCGTGACCACCTCGGGCACTGGCTCGCGTTGATTTTCCTTCCGAATTTTCCATATTTTCCAAAAAATAAGCTCCGTCCATTTTATCCCGTTTGGACTCCGTTTGATATGGATATTCTGCGAAACCAAAAACATGCAACAGACAGGAACTGGCACTGGGCACTGGATCAATATGTTAGTCCCAAAAATAATATAAAAAGTTGCCAAAAAGTATATGAAAGTTGAATAATATTGGCATGGAACAATCAAAAGTTATAGATAGTACGGAGACGTATCAGCATCCCCAAGCTTAATTCCTGCTCGTCCTCGAGTAGGTAAATGATAAAAAAGATAATTTTTGATGTGGAATGCTACCTAGCATAATCTTGATCATATGTCTAATCATGGCATGAATATTAATACACGAGTGATTCAAAGCAATAATCTATCCTTTGACATAAAAACAATAATATTTCAAGCATACCAACCAAGCAATTATGTCTTATTGAAATAACATAGCCAAAGAAAGCTCATCCCTACAAAATCATATAGTCTGGCTATGCTCCATCTTCACCACACAAAGCATTCACATCATGCACAACCCCGATGACAAGCCAAGCAATTGTTTCATACTTTTACGTTTCTCAAACCTTTTCAACTTTCACGCAATACATGAGCGTGAGCCATGGACATAGCACTATAGGTGGAATAGATTATGATGGTGGGGGTTATGTGGAGAAGACAAAAAAGGAGAAGATGGTCTCACATCAACTAGGCGTATCAATGGGCTATGGAGATGCCCATCAATAGATATCAATGTGAGTGAATAGGGATTGCCATGCAACGGATGCACTAGAGCTATAAGTGTATGAAAGCTCAAACTGAAATTAAGCGAGTGTGCATCCAACTTGCTTGCTCATGAAGACCTAGGGCATTTGAGGAAGCCCATCGTTGGAATATACAAGCCAAATTCTATAATGAAAATTCCCACTAGTATATGAAAGTGATAACTCAAGAGACTCTCTATATGAAGAACATGGTGCTATTTTGAAGCACAAGTGTGGTAAAAGGATAGTAACATTGCCCCATTTTCTTTTTTTTTTCTTTTTTTTGCGGGCTTCTTTGGCCCCCCCTTTTTTATTTAGGCTTCTTTGGCCTCTCTTTTTTTTGGGCAATGCTCTAATAATGATGATCATCACACTTTTATTTACTTACAACTCAATATTACAACTCAATACTAGAACAAAGATATGAATCTATATGAATGCCTCCGGCGGTGTACCGGGATGTGCAATGATCTAGAGTAGCAATGACATCAAAAAACGGACAAGCCATGAAAACATCATGCTAGCTATCTTATGATCATGCAAAGCAATATGACAATGAATGCTCAAGTCATGTATATGATGATGATGGAAGTTGCATGGCAATATATCTCGGAATGGCTATGGAAATGCCATGATAGGTAGATATGGTGGCTGTTTTGAGGAAGGTATATGGTGGGTTTATGGTACCGGCGAAAGTTGCGCGGTACTAGAGAGGCTAGCAATGATCGAAGGGTGAGAGTGCGTATAATCCAGGGACTCAACATTAGTCATAAAGAACTCACATACTTATTGCAAAAATCTATTAGTCATCTAAACAAAGTACTACACGCATGCTCCTAGGGGGATAGATTGGTAGGAAAAGATCATCGCTTGTCCCCGACCGCCACTCATAAGGAAGACAATCAATAAACACCTCATGCTCCGACTTCGTTACATAACGGTTCACCATACGTGCATGCTACGGGACTTGCAAACCTCAACACAAGTATTTCTCAATTTCACAATTACTCGACTAGCATGACTCTAATATCACCATATTTATATCGCAAAACTATTGCAAGGAATCAAACATATCATATTCAGCGTGTTGGGGATCGTAGCAGAAATTTAAAATTTTCTACGCATCACCAAGATCAATCTATGGAGTAATCTAGCAACGAGGGGAAGGGGAGTGCATCTACATACCTTTGTAGATCGCTAAGCGGAAGAGTTGCAAGAACGCGTATGAAGGAGTCGTACTCGCAGCGATTCAGATCGCGGTTGATTCCGATCTAAGCGCCGAACAACGGTGCCTCCGCGTTCAACACACGTGCAGCCCGGTGACGTCTCCCACGCCTTGATCCAGCAAGGGGAGAAGGAGAGGTTGGGGAAGACTCCGTCCAGCAGCAGCACGATGGCGTGGTGGTGGTGGAGGAGCGCAGAACTCCAGCAGGGCTTCGCCAAGCACTACGAGAGATGAGGAGGGAGAGAGGTAGGGCTGCGCCAAGAGGGAGATGATCTCGTGTGTCTTGCAGCCCCCAATACCTCAAATATATATAGGGGAAGGGGAGGGGCTGCGCCCCCATCTAGGGTTCCCTCCCTAGGGGTGGTGGCAGCCCCAAAACCCATCTAGGGTGGCGGCCAAGGAGGGAGAGAGGGGGGCGCACCTAGGGTGGGCCTTAAGGCCCATCTGGACCTAGGGTTTGCCCCCTCCCACTCTTCCTTGCGCCTTGGGCCTTGGTGGGGGGAGCACCAGCCCACCTGGGGCTGGTCCCCTCCCACACTTGGCCCATGCAGCCTTCTAGGGCTGGTGGCCCCACCTGGTGGACCCCCGGGACCCTCCTGGTGGTCCCGGTACGTTACCGATAGCACCCGAAACTTTTCTGGTGACCAAAAAGGGACTTCCCATATATAAATCTTTACCTCCGGACCATTCCGGAACTCCTCGTGACGTCCGGGATCTCATCCGGGACTCCGAACAACATTCGGTAACCGCGTACATACTTTCCCTATAACCCTAGCGTCATCGAACCTTAAGTGTGTAGACCCTACGGGCTTGGGAGTCATGGAGACATGGTCGAGACAACTCTCCGGTCAATAACCAACAGCGGGATCTGGATACCCATGTTGGTTCCCACATGCTCCACGATGATCTCATCAGATGAACCACGATGTCAAGGATTCAACCAATCCCGTATACAATTCCCTTTGTCTATCGATACGATACTTGCCCGAGATTCGATCGTCGGTATCCCGATACCTTGTTCAATCTCGTTACCGGCAAGTCTCTTTACTCGTTCCGTAACACATCATCCCGTGATCAACTCCTTGGTCACATTGTGCACATTATGATGATGTCCTACCGAGTGGGCCCAGAGATACCTCTCCGTTACACGGAGTGACAAATCCCAGTCTCGATTCGTGCCAACCCAACAGACACTTTCGGAGATACCCGTAGTGCACCTTTATAGCCACCCAGTTACGTTGTGACGTTTGGCACACCCAAAGCACTCCTACGGTATCCGGGAGTTGCACAATCTCATGGTCTAAGGAAATGATACTTGACATTAGAAAAGCTTTAGCATACGAACTACACGATCTTGTGCTAGGCTTAGGATTGGGTCTTGTCCATCACATCATTCTCCTAATGATGTGATCCCGTTATCAACGACATCCAATGTCCATGGTCAGGAAACCGTAACCATCTATTGATCAACGAGCTAGTCAACTAGAGGCTTACTAGGGACATGGTGTTGTCTATGTATCCACACATGTATCTGAGTTTCCTATCAATACAATTCTAGCATGGATAATAAACGATTATCATGAACAATGAAATATAATAATAACTAATTTATTATTGCCTCTAGGGCATATTTCCAACAGTCTCCCACTTGCACTAGAGTCAATAATCTAGTTCACATCGCCATGTGATTAACACTCACAGGTCACATCGCCATGTGACCAACATCCAAAGAGTTTACTAGACTCAATAATCTAGTTCACATCACTATGTGATTAACACTCAATGAGTTCTGGGTTTGATCATGTTATGCTTGTGAGAGAGGTTGTAGTCAACGGGTCTGCAATATTCAGATCCCTATGTATTTCGCAAAACTTTATGTCATATCGTAGATGCTGCTACCACGTTCCACTTGGAGCTATTCCAAATTGTTGCTCCATTATACGTATCCGGTATCTCTACTCAGAGCTATCCGGATAGGTGTTAAGCTTGCATCGACGTAACTCTTTACGTCGAACTCTTTATCACCTCCATAACCGAGAAACATTTCCTTATTCCTCTAAGGATAATTTTGACCGCTATCTGGTGATCCACTCCTAGATCACCTTTGTACCCTCTTGCCAGACATGTGGCAAGGCACACATCTGGTGCGGTACTCAGCATGGCATACCGTATAGAGCCTATGACAAAAGCATAGGGGACGACCTTCGTCCTTCCTCTTTCTTCTGCCGTGGTCAATCTTTGAGTCTTACTCAACTTCACACCTTACAACTCAGGTAAGAACCCCTTCTTTGACTGATCTATTTTGAACTCCTTCAAAAACATGTCAAGGTGTGCGTTCTTTGAAAGTATCATCAGGCGTCTTGATCTATCTCTATAGATCTTGATGCCCAATATGTAAGCAGCTTTATCCAGGTCTTCCTTTGAAAATCACTCTTCAAACAACCGTTTATGCTTTCCAGAAATTCTACATTATTTCGGATCAACAATATGTCATCCACATATACTTATCAGAAATGTTGTAGTGCTCCCACTCACTTTCTTGTAAATACAAGTTTCTAGCAAACATTGTATAAACCTAAAAGCTTTGATCACTCCATCAAAGCATATATTCCGACTCCGAGATGCTTGCTCTAGTCCATAGAAGGATTGCTGGAGCCAGCATACCTTTTAGCATCCTTAGGATCGACAAAACTTTTATTGTATCACATACAACTTTTCTTACGAAAACTGGTAAGAAAACTTGTTTTGACATCCATCTGTCAGATTTCATAATCGAAAAATACAGCTAATGCTAACATGATTCCGACGGACTTAAGCATCGCTACGGGTGAGAAATTCTCATCGTAGTCAACTCCTTGAACTTGTGAAAAGACTCTTTGCCACAAGTCGAGCTTCATAGACGGTAACATTACCGCCCACGTCCGTCTTCTTCTTAAAGATCCATTTATCTCAATGGCTTGCCGATCATCGGGCAAGTCCACCAAAGTCCATACTTTGTTCTGATACATGGATCCTATCTCGGATTTCATGGCTTCTAACCATTTGTCGGAATATGGGCCCACCATCGCTTCTCCATAGCTTGTAGGTTCATTGTTGTCAACAACATGATATCTAAGACAGGATTACCGTACCACTCAGGAGTAGTACATATCCTTGTCGACCTACGAGGTTCGATAGCAACTTGATCCGAAGCTTCATGATCACTATCATTAACTTCCTCTTCAACAGACGTAGGCGCCACAGAAACATCTTTCTGTGTTGCATCACTTTCTGGTTGAAGTAGAGGTTCAACAACCTCATCAAGTTCTATCTTCCTCCCACTCCATTCTTTCGAGAGAAACTCCTTCTCGAGAAAGGACCCGTTCTTAGTGACAAACACTTTGCCCTCGAATCTGAGATAGAAGGTATACCCAACTATTACCTTTGGGTATCCTATGAAGATGTATTTGTCCGCTCTGGGTTCGAGCTTTTTCGGCTGAAGCCTTAAGCATCGCAGCATCAAATATTAAGAAACGACAACTTTGGTTTCTTGCCAAACCAATGTCCATATGACGTCGTCTTAACAGACTTAGATGGTGCCCTATCTAAAGTGAATGCAGCTATCTCTAACGCATAACCTCAAAATGAGAGCGGTAGATCGGTAAGAGACATCATAGAACGCACCATATCTCATAAGGTTCGATTACGACGTCCGTGCACGCCATTACGATGTGGTGTTCCAGGTGGTGTCAATTGTGAAACAATTTCACAATGTGTTAAGTGATTGCCAAACTCATAACACAGAAATTCTCCATCGATCAGATCGTAGGAATTTGATCTTCTCGTTATGATGGTTCTTAACTTCACTCTGAAATTTCTTGAACTTTTCAAATGTTTCAGACTTGTGCTTCATTAAGTAAATATACCTATATCTACTCAAATCGTCAGTGAAGATGAGAAAATAGCGATATCCACCGCACGCTTCAATTCTCATTGGATCACACGTATCAGCATGTATGATTTCCAACAAGTCACTTGACCGTTTCATTGTACCTGAAAACGGGGTCTTAGTCATCCTGCCCATGAGGCATGGCTTGCATGTGTCAAGCGATTCAAAATCAAGTGACTCCAAACATCCATCGACACGGAGTTTCTTCATGCATCTTATGCCAATATGACCTAAGCGACAGTGCCACAAGAAAGTGGTACTATCTACATCTTTTGGCGTGAACATGTGTATTACCACGACTGAGATTCACTGAACCATTCACATAGGGTGCATGACCATGAAAGGTATTATTCATGTAAACAGAATAACCATTATTCTCTAACTTAAATGAATAACTGTATTGCAATGAACATGATCTAATCATATTCATGCTCAACGTAGACACCTGATAACATTTATCTAGGTTCAATACTAATCCCGAAGGCAGATGGAGCGTGCGATGGTGATCTCATCAACTTTGGAAACACTTCCAACACACATCGTCACCTCGCCCTTAGCCAGTCTCCGTTTAGTCCGTAGCTTTTGCTTCAAGTCACCAATAATAGCAACTGAACCGGTATCCAATACCCAGGTGCTACCAGGAGTACTAGTGAGGTACACATTAATAACACGTATATACTTTGTTGAAGTTGCCAGCCTTCTTATCTACCATGCATTTGGGGTAATTCCGCTACCAGTGACGTTCCCCTTACAATAGAAGCACTTAGTCTCGGGTTTGGGTTCAACCTTGGGTTCCTTCACTGGAGCGGCAACTGGTTTGCCATCCATGAAGTTTCCCTTCTAGCCCTTGCCCTTCTTGAAACCAGTGGTTTTGTTAAACCATCAACACTTGATGCTCCTTCTTGATTTCTACCTTTTGTGGTCTTAAGCACCGCGAACAGCTCCGAGATCAACTCCATCCCTTGCATGTCATAGTTCATCACGAAGATCTAGTAGCTTAGTGATAGTGGCTAGAGAACTCTATCAATCACTATCTTACCTGGAAGTTTAACTCCCACTTGATTCAAGTGATTGTAGCACCCAGACATTCTAAGAACATGCTCACTAGCTGAGCTATTCTCCTCCATCTTGTTGGCAAAAGAACTTGTCAGAGGTCTCATACCTCTCAACATGGGCATGAGCCTGAAATCCCAATTTCAGCTGTTGGAACATCTCATATGTCTTATGGCATTCAAAACGTCATTTGAATCCCGATTCTAAGCCGTAAAGTATGGTGCACTAAACTATCAAGTAGTCATCAGGATGTGTCTGTCAGGTGTTCACAACATCCACAGACGACTCGAGCGTGCATCAAAGACGTAAGCCTTCTGTGTAGCAGTGAGGACACTCCTCGGACTATGGACCCAGTCCGCATCATTGCTTATAATATCTTTCAACTTGGTCTTTCTCTAGGAACGTATTGAAACAGGGAGCTACAACGTGAGCTATTTATCTACAACATATTTGCAAAGATAATTTAGACTATGGTCATGATAATTAAGTTCATCTAATCAAATTATTTAATGAACTCCCACTCAGATAGACATCCCTCTAGTCGTCTAAGTGATACATGATCCGAGTCAACTAGGTTGTGTCCGATCATCACGTGAGACGGACTAGTCATCATCGGTGAACATCTTCATGTTGATCGTATCTTCTATATGACTCATGTTCGACCTTTCGGTCTTCCGTGTTCCAAGGCCATGTCTGTACATGCTAGGCTCGTCAAGTTAACCTAAGTGTATTGCGTGTGTAAATCTGGCTTACACCCGTTGTATTCGAACGTTAGAATCTATCACACCCGATCATCACGTGGTGCTTCGAAACAACGAACCTTCGCAATGGTGCACAGTTAGGGGGGACACTTTCTTGAAATTATTGCGAGGGATCATCTTATTTAAGCTACCGTCGTTCTAAGCAAATAAGATGTAAAACATGATAAACATCACATGCAATCAAATAGTGACATGATATGGCCAATATCATTTTGCTCCTTTTGATCTCCATCTTCGGGGCGCCATGATCATCATCGTCACCGGCATGACACCATGATCTCCATCATCGTGTCTTCATGAAGTCGTCTCGTCAACTATTATTTCTACTACTATGGCTAACGGTTTAGCAATAAAGTAAAGTAATTACATGACGTTTAAGTTGACACGCAGGTCATAAATAAATTAAGACAACTCCTATGGCTCCTGCCGGTTGTCATACTCATCGACATGCAAGTCGTGATTCCTATTACAAGAACATGATCAATCTCATACATCACATATATCATTCATCACATCCTTTTGGCCATATCACATCACAAGGCATATGCTGCAAAAACAAGTTAGACGTCCTCTAATTGTTGTTGCAAATTTTTACGTGGCTGCTATAGGTTTCTAGCAAGAACGTTTCTTACCTACGCCAAAACCACAACGTGATATGCCAATTTCTATTTACCCTTCATAAGGACCCTTTTCATCGAATCCGATCCGACTAAAGTGGGAGAGACAGACACCCGCTAGCCACCTTATGCAACTAGTGCATGTCAGTCGGTGGAACCTGTCTCACGTAAGAGTACGTGTAAGGTCGGTCCGGGCCGCTTCATCCCACGATGCCGCCGAATCAAGATAAGACTAGTAATGGCAAGTAAATTGATAAAATCGACGCCCACAACAACTTGTGTTCTACTCGTGCATAGAAACTACGCATAGACCTAGCTCATGATGCCACTGTGGGGATCATAGCAGAAATTTAAAATTTTCTACGCATCACCAAGATCAATCTATGGAGTAATCTAGAAACGAGGGGAAGGGGAGTGCATCACATTCCCTTGTAGATCGCTAAGCGGAAGCGTTGCAAGAATGCGTATGAAGGAGTCGTACTCGCAGCGATTCAGATCGCGGTTGATTTCAATCTAAGCGCCAAACAACGGCGCCTCCGCGTTCAACACACGTGCAGCCCGGTGACATCTCCCACGCCTTGATCCAACAAGGGGAGAAGGAGAGGTTGGGGAAGACTCCGTCCAGCAGCAGCACGACGGCGTGGTGGTGGTGGAGGAGCGCGGAACTCCGGTAGGGCTTCGCCAAGCACTACGAGAGACGAGGAGGGAGAGAGGTAGGGCTACGCCAAGAGGGAGATGATCTCGTGTGTCTTGTAGCCCCCAATACCTCAAATATATATAGGGGAAGGGGAGGGGCTGCGCCCCCATCTAGGGTTCCCTCCCTAGGGGTGGCAGCAGCCCCAAAACCCATCTAGGGTGGCGGCCAATGGGGGAGAGAGGGGCGCACCTAGGGTGGGCCTTAAGGCCCATCTGGACCTAGGGTTTGCCCCCTCCCACTCTCCCTTGCGCATTGGGCCTTGGTGGGGGGGGCGCACCAGCCCACCTGGGGCTGGTCCCCTCCCACACTTGGCCCATGCAGCCTTCTAGGGCTGGTGGCCCCACCTGGTGGACCCCCGGGACCCTCCCGGTGGTCCCGGTACGTTACCGATAGCACCCGAAACTTTTCCGGTGACCAAAACGGGACTTCCCATATATAAATCTTTACCTCTGGAACTCCTCGTGACGTCCGGGATCTCATCCGGGACTCCGAACAACATTCTGTAACCGCGTACATACTTTCCCTATAACCCTAGCGTCATCGAACCTTAAGTGTGTAGACCCTACGGGCTCGGGAGTCATGCAGACATGGCCGAGACAACTCTCCGGTCAATAACCAACAGCGGGATCTGGATACCCATGTTGGTTCCCACATGCTCCATGATGATCTCATCGGATGAACCACGATGTCAAGGATTCAATCAATCCCGTATACAATTCCCTTTGTCTATCGGTACGATACTTGCCCGAGATTCGATCGTCGGTATCCCGATACATTGTTCAATCTCGTTACCGGCAAGTCTCTTTACTCGTTCCATAACACATCATCCCGTGATCAACTCCTTGGTCACATTGTGCACATTATGATGATGTCCTACCGAGTGGGCCCAGAGATACCTCTCCGTTACACGGAGTGACAAATCCCAGTCTCGATTCGTGCCAACCCAACAAACACTTTCGGAGATACCCGTAGTGCACCTTTATAGCCACCCAGTTACATTGTGACATTTGGCACACCCAAAGCACTCCTACGGTATCCGGGAGTTGCACAATCTCACGGTCTAAGGAAATGATACTTGACATTAGAAAAGCTTTAGCATACGAACTACACGATCTGTGCTAGGCTTAGGATTGGGTCTTGTCCATCACATTATTCTCCTAATGATGTGATCCCGTTATCAACGACATCCAATGTCCATGGTCAGGAAACCGTAACCGTCTATTGATCAACGAGCTAGTCAACTAGAGGCTTACTAGGGACATGGTGTTGTCTATGTATCCACACATGTATCTGAGTTTCCTATCAATACAATTCTAGCATGGATAATAAACGATTATCATGAACAAGGAAATATAATAATAACCAATTTATTATTGCCTCTAGGGCATATTTCCAACACAGCGACCTACAAGTTTATGTAGGATTTTATGACTAACCATGTGAATGACCAGTTCCTGTCATCTCTCTAAATAGATATAAGTGAAGCACGAGAGTTTAATTCTTTCTACAAAATATATGCCCGTGCTCTAACTAATATAAGTGAAGCAAAAGAGCATTCTACAAATGGCGGTTGTCTAAGTGAAGAGAAACACGCAATCCAAACTTCAAATGATATAAGTGAAGCACATGAAGCATTCTATAAAGCCATACTCAAAAGATATAAGTGAAGTGCAATGAGCATTCTATAAATCAACCAAGGACTATCTCATACCAGCATGGTGCATAAAAAGAAAAATAAAAACCTAAATGCAAAAGACGCTCCAAGACTTGCACATATCGCATGAACGAAACGAATCCGAAAACATACCGATACTTGTTGAAGAAAGAGGGGATGCCTCCCCAGCATCCCCAAGCTTAGACGCTTGAGTCTCCTTGAATATTTATTTGAGGTGCCTCGGGCATCCCCAAGCTTGAGCTCTTGCCTCTCTTCCTTCTTCTCACATCGAGACCTTCTCGATCATCGAACACTTCATCCACACAAAACTCCAACAGAAAACTCGGTAAGATCCGTTAGTATAATAAAGCAAATCACTACTCTAAGTACTGTTGAAAACCAATTCATATTTTGTTTTTGCATTGTGTCTACTGTAATATAACTTTTTCATGGCTTAATCCACTGATATAAATTGATAGTTTCATCAAAACAAGCAAAGTATGCATCAAAAACAGAATCTGTCTAAAACAGAACAGTCTGTAGAAATCTGAACATTCACCATACTTATGATACTTGAAAAATTCTACCAAAATTAGGAAAAATAAACAATTTGTATAGGAAGACAGTGCAAAAAGAATCAGAACCATTTGACGTTCCAGCTAAACATGTAAAATCGCGCACTACAGCCAAAGTTTCTGTCCTGCACCGTACAAACCATCAAGCAAATGTAAACATCCTAAAGGCAAACCTTGGCACACTATTTTTATTTCTAAACTTTATAAAAGCACACAACAGAAATAAATGACTCTCTACAATTTTCGGGTTGTCTCCCTGGCAGCGCTTTCTTTAAAGCCATTAAGCTAGGCATATAGTGCTCAAGTAATGGATCCACCCGGATCCCAAGTTATATCAAAGCCAATTTGAATCAACAATGATTTGTAATTTAGTAGTGAGCAAAAAGTAACATATATCAAGCAATGACGAAGTCTAACTCTCTTCCTATGCATCGACATGTCATAAAAGAACAATTCATGCACACATAGTAAAGGCCAATGCATAGTATAAACAGTTTCTTGCAATTCTATCATATTGGAAACATAGAGAGGTGGAGATATAGTTCCTCTCTCATAATAATTGCAAGTAGGAGCAGCAAGCACATGCATATTATACTCATCAAAATCATCATGTGCATCGGTAAAAGGTAACCCATCAATGTAATCCTTAATAAGGGCAAACTTCTCCGATATAGTGTAGTTTGGAGAATTCAAAAAGATAATGGGACTATCATGTGTGGGTGCAATAGCAACAATTTCATGTTTAACATAAGGAACTATAGCAAGTTCATCTCCATAAGCATCATTCATATTGGCATCTTGGCCACAAGCATAGCAAGCATCATCAAAAAGGGATATTTTAAGAGAATCAATGGGATCATAACAGTCATCATAGCAATCATCCTTCGGTAAGCACGAAGGGGAATTAAACAATGTATGAGTTGAAGAGTTACTCTCATTAGAAGGTGAGCACGGGTGATCAATCCGCTCTTCCTCCTTTTGTTCTTCGCTCTCCTCCTCATCTTTTTCATCCAATGAGCTCACAGTTTCATCAATTTCTTCTTCCATATACTCCTGCAAAATATTAGTCTCTTCTTGGGCAGCGGAGTAGTCCTCAATATATAGTTTAACATAAGCATTAGAAGCATAATTATCATAGCAATATTTAAGTATGGCAAAATTTTCAGATTTGTGAAAAGTAGCATCATACGTTTCAATCAAAGAAGCAATTTCGTAAGCACCCTTAAAAGCAACAAATTCTTCAATTTGTTGAATATCATAGTAACTATAAACACCTTTAGCATAAGAAGATAAGATTCCATTATCAATAAACTCACATTGGTAGGGAAGGTGTTTCTTAGGGTTTTCAGAACAACAAGTAACATCATATATTTCACATAAATTCCAAGCATAGCATTGCAAGCGATTAATTTGATGTTGTAAAAGTTTCCCTTTTTTAGATATGCGGTGTCGCACATAACAAGCATGCTCATCTAAGGATTTGCCCTCAACTAAGCTAGTTGGGTTTTCAGCACGAGCACATAGGGATCGAAGATGATCCAAGTAATAAGCTTCAGCAGTGTGATAGATTTTGAGTGGTTCTTCAACCATCGGTTCAGTAGGTACAACTATTTTTTTTTGGTATTTTGTGTTTCCTACCCATAACTAAAGATAGAAAACAACTAAGAACAACAAATAAAAATTACTTAGTGATAAATCAAACAAGCACACAAGAGAATATTCACCCCACGCTATTGCTCCCCGGCAACGGCGCCAGAAAAAAGGTCTTGATAACCCACAAGTATAGGGGATCAATTGTAGCCTCTTTCGATAAGTAAGAGTGTCGAACCCAATGAGGAGCTAAAGGTAGAACAAATATTCCCTCAAGTTCTATCGACCACCGATACAACTCTACAAACGCTTGACGTTTGCTTTACCTAGAACAAGTATGAAACTAGAAGTACTTTGTAGGTGTTTTTGGGTAAGCTTGCAAGAAAGTAAAGAACACGAAAATAAAAGCTAGGGGCTGTTTAGATAAATACACAACTAAATTAGTTTTAGTAGAGAGCTTTTGTCAACAAGAAAGTTATTTGTCCCTAGGCAATCGATAACTAGACCGGTAATCATTATTGCAATTTTATTTGAGGGAGAAGCATAAGCTAACATACTTTCTCTACTTGGATCATATGCACTTATGATTGGAACTCTAGCAAGCATCCGCAACTATTAAAGATTCATTAAGGTAAAATCCAATCATAGCATTAAAGTATCAAGTCCCCTTTATCCCATACGCAAACAACTTACTTACTCGGGTCTGTGCTTCTGTCACTCACGCCACCCACCATAAGCAAATCATGAAGATATTGCAAACCCTACAGCGGGAACCCCTCACGCTTGCGCGACACGGAGAGCACCATAGGATAGCACCAATAATAAAACATACAACTCAAACCAATCTTGATCATCAAATAGCCATTAGGACAAAACAGATCTACTCAAACATCATAGGATAGCCATACATCATTGGGAAATAATATATAGCGTTGAGCACCATGTTTAAGTAGAGATTACAACGGGTAAGAGAGAGGTTACACCACTGCATAGAGGGGGGAAGAGTTGGTGATGATGGCGGTGAAGTTGTTGGTGAAGATTGCGGTGATGATGATGGCCCCGGCAGCGCTCCGGCGCCACCGGAAGCAAGGGGGAGAGGGCCCCCCTTCTTCTTCTTCCTTGACCTCCTCCCTAGATGGGAGAAGGGTTTCCCCTCTGGTCCTTGGCTCCCATGGCGTGGGAGGGGCGAGAGCCCCTCCGAGATTGGATCTATCTCTCTGTTTCTCTCTGGTTCTGCGTGCTCTCCTGCTCTGTTTCACCGTTTCGTATATATATGAAGATCCGTAACTCCGATTGGCCTGAAACCTTCGCCGTGATTTTTTTCCGATATTAGCTTTCTTGCGGCAAAATAAGAGCATCAACCGCCTTACGGTGGGCTCACGAGGGTAGGGGGCACGCCCTAAGGGGGGGCGCCCCCTGCCTCGTGACCACCTCGGGCACTGGTTCGCGTTGATTTTCCTTCCGAATTTTCCATATTTTCCAAAAATAAGCTCCGTCCGTTTTTATCCCGTTTGGACTCTGTTTGATATGGATATTCTGCAAAACCAAAAACATGCAACAGACAGGAACTGGCACTGGGCACTGGATCAATATGTTAGTCCCAAAAATAATATAAAAAGTTGCCAAAAAGTATATGAAAGTTGAATAATATTGGCATGGAACAATCAAAAATTATAGATACGACGGAGACGTATCAGGGACTTGGACAATAGAGCAGGAAACGCAAGACCGATCTACGGATCGCGAAAACATGCTTCGACACGCGATGATGGCTACCTATTCGGACGTGTCACACCTCACCGCGACCGAGCCAAAAAACGCAATGGGACTCCTTCGGAGTTACGCCGCAGTGTGGCCCAACATAGAGGCGCCGAACACCCGCTTTGCTTCACTGATGAAGTAATGGATCACGAATTCCCCGAAGGATTCAAACCCGTCAATATTGAATCATACGACGGGACAACCGATCATGCAGTATGGATAGAAGATTTCATCCTCCACATCCATATGGCCCGTGGAGACGACCTCCATGCCATTAAATACCTCCCACTAAAACTAAAAGGACCAGCTCGGTACTGGTTAAACAGCCTGCCTGAAAATTCCATAGGCAGCTGGAAGGACTTGGAAGAGGCCTTCCTCAATAACTTCCGAGGAACACATGTCCGGCCACCGGATGCCGATGACCTAAGTCACATTGTCCAACAGCCCGGCGAATTAGCCAGGGAGCTCTGGACCCGGTTCTTAGTCAAAAAGAACCAAATCGTCGACTGTCCGGACGCAGAAGCCCTCGCGGCTTTCAGACACAGCGTCTGGGACGAATGGCTTGCACGCCACCTCAGCCAAGAAGGACCTAAATCCATGACATCCCTCATTGCTTTGATGACTCGCTTTTGCACGGGAGAAGACAGCTGGCTCGCTCGTAGAAGCAATAGAGCCAGCAACCAGGGCACCTCGAAATCCGATACGCCAACGGTAAGCCACGAGGAAGCAAAAACAACAGTCACAATGACAATGAAAGATCGGGCGACACATCGATCAACGCCGGATTCAGAAACCCCAAGCCCGGTTAGCAGAAGAAGCCATTCAAGGTGAATCGAGATGAACCATCCAACCTGGACAGGATATTGGACCGACCCTGCTAGATTCATGGCTACCCCGATAAACCAGCTAATCATACCAACAGAAATTGCTGGGTCTTTAAACAGGTCGGCAAGCTCAACACCGAACACAGGGGAAGGAACCGCCAAGCGACAGGTATGACGGAAAGGTTCGCCAACAAAAAACCGGGGTATGAAGCAGTCTCCACCCGAGGATCAACTACCCCTAGAACAGAAATAGCAACCCGGCTTCCGCCGCCCACTCCGTACACCTACAAAGTTTGTACCTCGCATACATCATTACGCACTCAAGATACCATGGGCATTGGCGGAAGCACAATACGGACAAGCCTGCAAGCACTCCAGTAACTTTTTTTATAATTATTTATTTTCTTTTTATTTCTTCCTTCGATATCCTTTAAAAACAGGTGACGAATAGGATAAACATCGGAAACCGGCTCTATCGGAGTCCAGATCCGTACACTCACCCAAGGGGTCATTTTCGTCAAGGATTCCCCCCACTGAGGACTGGCGGCGCGGACGTGCGACAAGAGGTCCAAAATAACTTTTTGTAGACCGCACTCTCTATTTCTCGAGCATGTATTATGCCTGTTCCTCCGCCTCCAACCCCGAGCATGTCAAATAGCCGGGAGGATGGCTTATATATATATATATATGTATATATATGTATATATATGTATATATATGTATATATATATATATATCTTAAGTAATCATTGGCATATCACTCGGTTCCCATCAAACAAATATCTGAACTAATCACCCGCATTGTTTCCCCAACAAATATGGCTCCCATGGTTGTTTCACAGGAACACCTTGGCATAACCCGCCAGGGGCTTGGTGTGGGAACAAATGAGTTGCCAGTAAAAGTTCGACAGCTCTATAGCATACTTCGGCGTCGCAAGTTTGGCCTTATATGCATCAGCTCCGAATCATTGTCTTGGGTCAATAGTTGGGTTGCCCGGCTCCTGTGCTTGCTACCCTACGTTCCGCTCTATCGGCTAGGGTAGTAAAGGGAGAACTACTGCGATTGTGCCCTGGTCTAAACCGGATGAGCACCTCAGTAGAGAAAGCTGAAAACTGACTGTCATGATGCGGCGAGAGCTGGTCAACCACTTGATGACTTCTTGGAATCTTTAGCGATTCTCCATGTCACACGAGGGATCTTTTTCAGATCAAATATGTAAGGCACCATATGCCGCATACATACCAGGGGCTATGTCATAGCCCCACCATAAAACTCCTATGGCTAAGTGAAAGTGTTAACGCCTTATAGTCTGATTGCCTGGTTCACTGCATTATCACCTCCTTCATGGACCGAGACGTTGGATAAAGAGTGATTAAATGCCTTTCCGAACACCCCGTACTTCCTACGAGGGGGTTGAAGTCGACGACTGGAAAACTTCCAGATTATATCAAAACGGCTGCACAGGAGGAATTCAAGCTTTCAAGCAAAACATAAATAGATTAACTATAAAATTGTCTTTTACAACTTGCATACACCTCACTCGAACATTATGTCTTTCGAGCATTGACCCTCTATCAAGCGGGCGGCCTCTAGGACGTCTTCAAAATAATGCTCCGGTTCCGGGCGGTCCTTGCCTTTGGGTAGACCCTTCGTCGCAACATTGATGGCCTTCATCTTCCCCCAGAATGTCTTGACTTGGGAAAAAGTCAATCGTGCACCCTCAATGCACGTTGACTGCTTCACAGCGTCAATACGCGGCACCGCGTCAACAAGCCTTTGCACTAAACCGATATAGCTAGTACTACATCCTTCATGGCAGCGCCGGATATCCTATGAAGTTCGGCCCATTGAGACATCTATTCATTGAGCTACAGAGGGCGCTTTGATGCGCCAAACTGCGACCAAAAAATCTTGTTCGTTGCATATCCATCTCGCGCTTAGTAATACTGCACCGCATCGGCAGAACTCTTTGGCAAGTCCAAGAACTTGTCCGGAGAACTCCATACTTGGTTAAGCTGGGCATAGTTCGGGTCGCCGAACTTAGTTTGCAGCAGAAAGGGCCTTCCAGCCGCAATCTCCCTCGCCTGTCGAACCTCCTCATGGGCTGCTCTACATTCCGACCGCGCTTCTCTCGCCTCTTGTAAGGCCTTGTCCAGATCAGCCGTTAAGGCTTTACTCTCCTTCTCTAGAAATTCACAGCGGCAGGTAGCATTCTCCAGTTCGAGCGTCATCATGGATATCTTCTCCTCATCTTGGCACCGTGCATCTTGTTCGGTTTTTAATCCAGTTGATGCCTCTTCGGCAGCAGCATTGTTACGCTGGGCCTGCTCCTTGGCCCGGGCCAGCTCCGCTCGGAGAACTTCAACGGCGGCAGCACCATCTGCAGCCAAATCTCAGCATCATGCTTATACCACAAAAATGTATGAGGATTGCCCCGAATACATACCTTGCGACTTGTCCAGACGCGTATTGATTAAAGCAAGATCATCCCCTGCTACATCAAAGCTTCCGCTGCAAACCGGCAATCTCCATAGTCCGGGAAGTGGCCAAGGGGGGAACAGCCTTCGTTCAAAGTTCATCAGGTTAGTCCTCAAACAATCCTTTTCGATCCTCCGTTTGCTTCCCAGTGGAAGCCAACCCGAGTATCAGGGGCTACTACTTGTACACAGGCGCATCTTTGCAAATGAAACATAGCTGAAAACATTATGTCACAAACCTTGAAGCCCTTCAGTAGGCTCATGAAGGCTTCATTTAATCCGCTCTTCGCGAACGAAATCTTCTCAATCATTGTACCCATTAAGGTACGATGTTCCCCCGAGACAGATGCTTTACGCAACATGTCTCGCAATATATCCAGAGTCTCCGGGTCTCTAGAAGCTGCTCCAAAAGCACCATCATCCTTTGAAGGAATCTGCTCGCCCGTCTCCAAAATCGCTGTCGGTTGTGAACCAGACAGTCCGGGGCCTTTGTTACCATCAGCCCCGGAATCTCAGATGGTCGGAGGTCCACCTTTGGTTACTGCCTCTTCTATCCCCTGGTCTAAAGGGACCCTCCGCGATGACACTTCAGAGTCATCCGCCTTATTGGGCAAGGAGGTTGGAGGAGGCGTCTCGCTCTCCATCATCTCTGGAAGAAGACTCCCCGAAGAAGAAGATCGCCCAGAAAAACTCTATGCCGACCTGTAAAAATGCATGAATGTGTTACGTATATCTTCGGTAACAGCAACGGAGCGGGATTCTATCAAAGTACTCCGGATTCTCTTACGGTTTGGCCGAGGGCTTTCCCCCTTGTTGGAGCTACTCAATGGCGTCACTTTCCAAACCCAAGCCGGTCGACGGCGGCATCTTGCCCTTCTTGAAAGACCGCCCCTCCCAATCTTCGGAGGCGGCCCTTTTCCTCCTGTTTGGAGAAGGGATATTGGGTCCTTTTCCGCCTCCGTCTTCGGGCGAGGAAATCTCGATTTCTTCGGACTCAGTGTCCGACTTACCTCCGGAACCAAGGTCATCTTGGGTCTTTTCAGCCTCCCCTGCTGATGCATGGTATGGCGCCGAGGCCAGCATCCTTGTTAACACAGGAGTAGCTGAGTCTTCGGGAAGGAGAGCCGGACACCTAATCAATTACACCTTCTTTATCCAGCCCTGAAAAAGGATGATATTGTTGGTATCTTGCCACTGGGTATCTGATTATGAGGTATTCGGTAAACGAGTACTTATCGGGGTGTCCGGGTGGTTACCGTCTCGGCCGACATCTTCGGTGGTGTTCGGCCATTGCCTTCATTTCCCAAAAATAATCTCCACATTCCTTCATGCGTTGTGCCGAAGAAGTTCTGAAGAGTCCACGGCCCTTCTGGATTGAACTCCCATAGGCGGAGAGGTCGTCGCTGGCACGGCAGGGTCCGACGAACTAGCATTACATGAACGACGTTGGCTATGTCGATGTCCCTCTCAATGAGGCTTCGGATGCGACTTTGCAGAGTTCGCACATCATTCGTTGATCCCCAATCTAGCCCCTTGTTAATCCACAATGCAAGCTGAGTTGGAGGGCTGGGTCGGAATGCGGGCGCGGTTGCCCACTTGGAGCTGCGGGGCTCGGTGATATAGAACCACCCCTGCTACCACAGATCGGAAGATTTGGCGAAGGATCATTTCAGCCAAACAGTGCTAGCAAGCTTGCTCACTGTAGCGCCGCCGCACTCGGCCTACTCCCCCTCTACCACTCGCGGCTTCACATCGAAGGTCTTGAGCCACAAGCCAAAGTGCAGAGGAGTTCGGAGGAGGGCTTTGCACGCAACGATAAACGCCGAGATAAGAAGAATAGAGTCAGGGGCCAAATCGTGAAAGTCTAGCCCATAATAGAATATGAGCCCTTGGACGAAGGGGTTAAGCGCAAACCCCAACCCGCGGAGGAAGTGGGACACGCACACGACCCTCTCGCCAGATCTGGGGGTGGGAATAATCTGCCCCTCGGCAGGAAGCCGATGATGGATTTCAGCGGTCAGGTACCTCGCCGCCCGAAGCTTTGCAATGTCTTCCTCCGCAATAGAAGAGGCAAATGGCAAATAATGTAATGCGGGAGATAAGGGTTTGTGATGGGTACTTGGTATGTTGACTTTTGTGTAGACCTCCCCGGCAATGGCGCCAGAAATGGCTCGTTGTCGGGAGTCCAAATCTTGACTTGACCTTGCGTAAGCCTCCCCGGCAACGGCGCCAGAAATGGCTCATTGTCGGGAGTCCAAATCTTGACTTGACCTTGCATAAGCCTCCGGGCAATAGCGCCAGAAATCCTTCTTGCTACCTCTTGAGCACTTGCGTTGGTTTTCCCTTGAAGAGGAAAGGGTGATGCAGCAAAGTAGCGTAAGTATTTCCCTCAGTTTTTGAGAACCAAGGTATCAATCCAGTAGGAGGCCACGCACGAGTCCCTCGCACCTACACAAACAAATAAATCCTCGCAACCAACGCAATAAGGGGTTGTCAATCCCTACACGGTCACTTACGAGAGTGAGATCTGATAGATACGATAAGATAATATTTTTGGTATTTTTATGATAAAGAGAAATAAAAAATGCAAAGTAAAATAAATGGCAAAGGAAATAACTAAGTATTAGAAGATTAATATGATGGAAGATAGACCCGGGGCCATAGGTTTCACTAGTGGCTTCTCTCAAGAACATAAGTATTCATGGCAGGTAAACAAATTACTGTTGAGCAATTGACAGAATTGAGCATAGTTATGAGAATATCTAGGTATGATCATGTATATAGGCATCACGTCCGAGACAAGTAGATCGACTCCTGCATGCATATAGTACTATTACTCCACACATCGACCGCTATCCAGCATGCATCTAGAGTATTAAGTTCATAAGAACAGAGTAACGCTTTAAGCAAGATGACATGATGTAGAGGGATATAAACTCATGCAATATGATATAAACCCCATCTTGTTATCCTCGATGGCAACAACACAATACGTGCCTTGCTGCCCCTACTGTCACTGGGAAAGGACACCGCAAGATTGAACCCAAAGCTAAGCACTTCTCCCATTGCAAGAAAGATCAATCTAGTACGCCAAACCAAACTGATAATTTGAAGAGACTTGCAAAGATAACCAATCATACATAAAAGAATTCAGAGAAGATTCAAATATTGTTCATAGATAAACTTGATCATAAATCCACAATTCATCGGTCTCAACAAACACACCGCAAAAGAAGATTACATCGAATAGATCTCCACAAGAGAGGGGGAGAACTTTGTATTGAGATCCAAAAAGAGAGAAGAAGCCATCTAGCTAATAATTATGGACCCGTAGGTCTGAAGTAAACTACTCACCCTTCATCGGAGGGGCTATGGTGTTGATGTAGAACCCTCCGTGATCGATGCCCCCTCTGGCGGAGCTCCGGAAAAGGCCCCAAGATGGGATCTCGTGGATACAGAAAGTTACGGCGGTGGAATTAGGGTTTTGGCTCTGTATCTGGTAGTTTGGGGTACGTAGGTATATATAGGAGGAAGGAGTACGTCAGTGGAGCAACAGGGGGCCCACGAGGGTGGAGGGCGCGCCCAAGGGGTGGGCGCACCCTCCTACCTCGTGCCTTCCTCGATGATTACTTGACGTAGGGTCCAAGTCCTCTGGATCATGTTCGTTCCGAAAATCACGTTCCCGAAGTTTCATTCCGTTTGGACTCCGTTTGATATTCTTTATCTGCGAAACCCTAAAATAGGCAAAAAAACATCAATTCTGGGCTAGGCCTCCGGTTAATAGGTTAGTCCCAAAAATAATATAAAAGTGTATAATAAATCCCAATAATGTCCAAAACAGAATATAATATAGCATGGAACAATAAAAAATTATAGATACGTTGGAGATGTATCAACGGACTGGGTCCGTAACTTGAGGATTATCGTCATTGCTGCACAGAAGAATTACGTCCTGGAAGCACCTCTAGGTGCCAAACCCGCTGCAAGAGCAACGCCAGATGTTATGAACGTCTGGCAGAGCAAAGCTGATTGATGTCTGCTACACAATCTTCTTCTTGTAGATGTTGTTGGGCCTCCAAGTGCAGAGGTTTGTAGGACAGTAGCAAATTTCCCTCAAGTGGATGACCTAAGGTTTATCAATCCATGGGAGGTGTAGGATGAAGATGGTCTCTCTCAAGCAACCCTGTAACCAAATAACAAAGAGTCTCTTGTGTCCCCAACACACCCAATACAATGGTAAATTGTATAGGTGCACTAGTTCGGCGAAGAGATGGTGATACAAGTGCAATATGGATGGTAGATATAGGTTTTTGTAATCTAAAAATATAAAAATAGCAAGGTAACTAATGATAAAAGTGAGCACAAACGTTATTGCAATGCTAGGAAATAAGGCCTAGGGTTCATACTTTCACTAGTGCAAGTTCTCTCAACAATAATAACATAATTGGATCATATAACTATCCCTCAACATGCAACAAAGAGTCACTCCAAAGTCACTAATAGCGGAGAACAAACGAAGAGATTATTGTAGGGTACGAAACCACCTCAAAGTTATTCTTTCCGATCAATCCATTGGGCTATCCCTATAAGTGTCACAAACAGCCCTAGAGTTCGTAGTAAAAAAACACCTTAAGACACAAATCAACCAAAACCCTAATGTCACCTAGATACTCCACACCTATTCTCTAGCCAACCCGAATCTCGAGGGCGAGATTCATCTTAAGGGGGGTAGGTTTGTAACATCCCAAATTTTCAATTTGGAATGTTATACATAGATCATTCATGCATATAATATTTTATTGCATATTCGTTTCACGATCCTCGAAATTCTAAGCAACTCAAGGACCCTCGGAGAGAGTTGGGGATTTCACTGTTTTCATATTTGAATTTTGTCAAATATCGAAAGGAGGATCAATTTATTTTATTATTTTTCTCTCCGAAAATATTTCATATAAAAAATATATGAGAGGGGATAATATGACTTCCCCAAAAATACTGGAATATTGGAGGAAAAATATTAAAAACAAATAAAATTTTTATGTGGGATTTTATTGCTATTTTATTTGCATAGGAAAAATTCGTGTTTTTCAAAATTGCATTTTAGGCCCAAATAAATGTTCACCTTGTCCGGTAGATTTTTAGAGGACGAGAAAATTTATTTTGGGATTTTTGGCGTCCGTTTAGTACTTATTTTGGCGTTTCTCTGCGTGGAATTTATTTAAAAAAAAGGTTTTTCCGCCGGACCGAACTGGGCCAAGGCCCAGTTGGCCAGCCGCGCCAGCCCACCCCTCGCCTCGACCGACTCCGACCGGAGTCCGGCCGGCGCACGCCGCCGAGTCCGGGGAGGACTCCTCCTCCCCCGGCCCCTTGCCCAAGCCGTCGCCCCGCCCGGCCCTTTAAAGGCCGAGCCGGCCCCGCCTCGACCCCCCACACCACCGCCGCCGCTAGCCCCGCCGCCCCGAGCCGCAGCTCCGCCCGCGCCGCCGCCGACTTCGCCGGAGCCGCCGCCGTTCTCTTTTTTCTCTCATCGGTTTATTTCGGTAAACCCTAGATCTAGATCCGTTTTTTAATCTCGGTTTATTCTTTTAGATCGGTTTTTCCCGTCGGTTTATTTAGTTAGCGAACCCATGTCCACTCGTTCGTTTTAACGAACGGTTTTCACCCATTACCCGCTGACAGCAAACGTTCGTTCGTTAGCTTGTTCGTCAGGTTTTCTTTTTCTTGGATTTCTTACGATTATTTTCGATCGCGATTTCCGATCCGATTTTCGTTTTAGTTTATCTTTTCGCCCGTTTATCGAAATTAGGCGATTCAAGCGCCTAGATCTTCGTCTCGAAGCCCTCTTTCTGTTTAACCAACTTGAACAAGATTTTAGTATTGTAAAATTTGACTTTAGTATAGATTAGTAATCGGATCTTGTTTCTTTCGCAGTTTGAGTTTCGTTGCTCCGTTCGATTTGATTCTTTTTTCAAACCGGAGTTCTTAAGTTGAACTATCTGATTAGATCTTCTTACTTGAGTTTTACCCGTGCATCTTTGCTTGATTGCTTATGTATGCTATTGTTTGTTTGTTTGCGATAGAACACCCAGAGTGCGAAGCATGCTACTACGAGTCTCTAGGTTTCACGGATCATCAGCAAGGCAAGTAACACTTTGATCATACCTTTATCACCCAATTTTTATGCATTAGTTCCAATCCTCAAACATTGCATGATTAGGTTGTGATTAACTTGTGGGTTTGGGAAGTAGTTGATGAGGTAAAACCTATTGCCCTGTTATTATCAAACCCTTGGGAGTTACTTCTACGTATTTCTTATATTGCTATGCTATGCTCGTAGACGTGGTTTGGCTGAGTGAATCCATGACAGATGTGAGATTGTTAATTAATGGTTCAACTTAAGGTGGCAACTTTAATACACATCTGGGTGGATTGCTTGTCGGGCACTTGGAGAATCCAGCGTTGTCCTAGGATATCTCGGAGTACCCGTGTGATAATCCTAAGGTCCGCCACTCAGGCTCAAAGGGAACTGAGATATTTCATGCTAGAAACTTCCGTGTGCAGCCACAAGCTATTGTGGGCTCTAGCATAGTTGAGTAAGTTGCATGACCTCTTTCAGTGGTAGGCTAGCAGATGTAGAGGGATGTAGATTGGTACTGTCTACCCGGGGTTAGAGTTAATGCTTCTGAAAGATTGTGCCTTGGTCATCCGTTTCTCAAACACCATGTAGTGCGAGAAATCCAACGGAGGAGATCGAGTCTTGTGGGGAAAAGTGCGCAAACATCTGCAGAGCGTACAATCTAATCATGGTTAGCCGTGTCCCCGGTTAAGGACATCTTGAGTATCTAGTACTTGGATTATCATATGTATCTCATCACTCTAATTTAATATTGTTGGGTTGATAATTACTTTTTAATTGGGATTGAGTTGGAGGAACCTTCTCAATGATGTTTCAACTACCATGATAGTTAAATAAAATATATTCCTTTGTTATAGGAAAAAATTGGCTTTTCACAAAACTATAACCATAGAGCCTTTCCACCAGCCCAAATATGCATGTAGTGATAGCATTATTCTGTTCTTGCTCTATTGTGTTACATTGCCAACATATTCCATGTGTTGACCCATTTTTGGGCTGCAACGTATTATGCTGCAGACTTTTTAGACGAGGAGTAAGGTTTGTTAGGTCGTTGCCGTGCAACTCAGCTATGACGTTGGAGTTGATGGACTCACTTTATCTTCCAAGCCTTCCGTTGTTATCGTATTAGATGGCCTTATGCCATATTTATTATAATAAGTTCTCTTTTGAGACATTCGATGTAATAAGTGTGTGATTGCTACTCTGTTATAAATCCTTCGAGTACTGTGTGTGTCAGCATTATCGATCCAGGGATGACACTAAAGCATAGAGACTTGACCGTTTGAGGTCGGGTCGCTACAAAACAGCGTCAGTCCGGGTTAGTTCCATTCAAATCATGCAAGTTAGAGTCCAAAACAAGATCAAAAGTGTTTAGAAAAGTAGATACAATGGAGATGTATCAGTAGACTACTCTAATATAGTGTACCTCTGGCATGATATTGGTGCCCTCTGGGTAAATGATGATCATATGATGAAGGCAATCAAGCAGATGTCCAAATCTTTTCAGGGTTCCAACCTTCTTTGGATTCGTCATGAAGCAGCGGGGTAAACTAGAGTTTCCATTACTTAGCCAGCATCAAGGTCTTGCTTACACAAGGCCGGCACATCACCTGGTCCGTCCCTAAGCCACACAACAGTGCGTTCCTGCACCCTATCGAAAGTAGCAAGAAAATCACTAACTCTATTTTGCTCACGCCTAGCAAAGGCAAACTGAATAACTCTGGCATCATTTACATGTCTTTTAATCTCCTGAACGAGCATACAGAACTTAGACCTGTCTTGCTCCGGGGCCTTCACCATATTCGTTGCTATCAAGCAGTCCATCTCCACTTGTACTGGGAGTGTTGTCCACTGTAGGGTGAGCGACAACCCCTCTTCACAAGCAGCAAGCTCCGCCTCCAGTGGCTCAGAGCACGAACGCAATTGGTGACAGGCAGAAAAAATGATATCGCCATGATGGTCGCGGAGCACCATCCCTGCACCTGTCGTGCCCAATCTCTCGAAGAAGGAGCCATCAACATTCAGTTTTGTCCATCCTACTGGCGGTGCCTCCCATTTGGCCGTAGCAGACGGCCTCTTCACATGTGCTAATGGCTGTATGGTGAGGTTTGCATTAATTACTTGCTTGCCCTTCACAGGATCAGCATTGGGATTGATTTGAACGCCGATCAGCGAATCCATGTAGCTCAGGAGAAAGCATCGCGACGCGTCCACGGGAGGGTCCAGGTTGTGGTGCACTAGCTCATTGCGAACATGCCAGATGCGCCACAATGTCATCATCAACGCCATCCGCTGGAACTCCAACAAGTCGCACAGGGATTGGACGAGTCATTCCACGCCCGTGCTCATGAATGATTTCACGTCTGGCAGTGCCCAGTGTTCCTGCATGGCCTGCCATAGCGCCACCGCGTTCGGGCATCTGCAAAATGCATGAAGAGTATTCTCCTGCTCCATAGCACAGAGAGGACAGATATTAGAAATCTCCAATCCACGTTCATGTTTCTTTTGCCAAGTTGGTAAGCAATCAGTAACAAGACGCCATGTAAATGTTCAAACCTTAGGAGAAGCAGGGCACCTCCATATAAAAGCCCAGACGGCTCGCCGCCCGTCCAATGACCTGCTCGCCGCGACTGAAGATGGTCGTAGACGTTCCTCTAAGGCCAGATTGTACGCACTGCGTACCGTGAAGACACCATTCTTCTCTGGCGCCCACCTTTGCCCTAAAGAAACTCTTAGCTTCTCTTCTTGTACACGCTTTGATGTAATTCTTGGATTCTCTTACTAGAACTATTCAGTTAGATTGTAACCTCTTGTCAGTTTAGTAAAGCGAGGGATTAGTGTCCAAACAAAAAAGTTGAGCATTGTGGATCACTTCGCTCAACGGTGTCTGAATATCTGGTCAATACGTTTCCCGTAGGACCCCAATAGCCATAGCCAGCGAACGTCCACTGAGAATGATGACATTTGTGAATGTTTTTACGGCATTTTGTGCTAGCGAGCATGACGATTTTAGTTAGGCCTCCTTTGATTTGGAGGAATTTTGTAAGATTTTCATAGGATATGATTTTTATAGGAAAATTTCTTTCAGATCTTTTTGGTTTGTAGGAATGAAATCCTTTTCCTATGAAGGAATTCTTCCTGTCCTTCACATTTCATAGGAAAATAAACATTAGCCTAGACTCAATGAAAAAAAATCCTATGATGCGAATCAAAGGGCATCTCCTTTTCTATTCCTATGCATAGGATTTGAGATGCATGTCATCTCATTTTCTACGACTTTTCTATTTCTGTGATTTTCCAATCCTATGAATCAAAGGAGGCCTTGGTGGGCATGACAACTCCGCCATAGTTCTGTTTTCGCCGAAAATTGACGTCCTCGTGAACTGCGGCGAATGTTCGCTGCTTATGACTACAGTCCCGTAACATTTTGTGCACGGATAGTGACGCAAACGCAACAACGACAAACACAAAGTCATAACACTCGTGAATAAACAGTCACAGCAAGCTTGGCACATATTCGCATGGATGACCAGCATCGCAGTCGCATCTCATCATCGACTAGCAGAGCTGCTGCGTGGACGCCGGCCTCCAGGAGCAGCAGCAGCAGCGCACCAGCATCAGCACCCACTCAAAACTGCAACCACAATACACACGAAATCAGTTAATGAGATCGCCCTGCCCTGCGACGTGATTTAACAACTACTAATCCAAAAGTCCAAATTAACACGACAATGGTAGGTCAAGGTGTTCGAACGCTTGTCCGTTAGGCACTTACCACCATGCGCCGAGATCAAATCGTCTTCTCGGCGGCTGCTCCCGACGAGCGGACGCGGCGGCGTCCATGGAGAAGGCGGAGTAATGCAGCAGCCGCGGCTCGGACCGCACCGCCCGCTGCGCTAGCAGCGGCGACCGCGACGGCGACGGCAACGGCGAGGCGTCGAAGTCACGCGAAGAGAAGGGCGGCGACGCGGACGGGGACGGCGTGAATGCGTACGGCCGGCGTCCCGGGCCGACGCTGACCGGCAGCGGGGACGGCGGCGTCAGCGGCGGAGAGGAGGAGGAGGAGGCCGCGCTGGTGCTCATGGCCACCCGACCCGGCCGGCACGTCACGTACGCACGGTCGCAGTGTCTGGGCACTGGGGTGCTACTGCGCGTGCGTGGGATGAGACAGTGGGAAGCGCTGGGTTGATCGAGGCTTCAGGCTTGTGTAAGCTCGGGCCAACCACGAGTCAAACATGCGTCCGGTGGTGAGACCAGAGACTCACAGATAGGCTACTGGTCTTCATGATACTAGACTGGATGCGAGTGCAAAATTAGCTTTCCGTTTGCCGGCCGACGCGGTGGTTGTGGAGAAAAACAATCGGTTTTTCCCAATAAACCAGCAAGAGTTTGTACATCATCTGATCATCATCGTGTATGCACGGGCTACAATGTTGAACGGCGGGCATTTAGTCGCCCATACGTGCAAAGCCGTCTCAAATATTTTACGCGGGTAGCAACAAGTCGCTGCCGTCGTCTAGCCCGCACAGTGCTGTGTACGTGTGCACGCCAGCGCGCCGCGCGCGCCAGCACAGTGCGCTGCACGCGAAGCCTTGCAGGTAGCGGTACCTGCCGCCGAAGCACCCGAGCAAGGAGGACCGGTGGCGGAGGCGGCCGTGCCCGTAGGCGCGCGCGCGCGGCAGGGGCCTCCGCGTCCACCCGCGCCACGCCCTGCCCAGCCCGGCCCCGAGCCACGACCGCGCACGGGACGCCGCGCCGGCGGCCGAGGCCCTGCCGGCCACCCACGCCCGGCACGCCGCACGCGCGGCCGCGGCCCTCCCGGCGACCCTGGCCTCGCGCAGCAGACGCGCCGCCCGCCCGCGCAGCCCCGTGGCGGCCGCCTCCTCGTCGCCGTCCTCGCCGGGGGCGGACAGCCGGTAGGTCTGCAGGAACAGCGCCCGGCGCGCCGCGTACTCCTCGCGCTGCCGGCACCGCGCGGCGTGCTCGCCCTGGCGCGGCCAGCCGGTCCCCGCGGGCGCCGGCGTCGGCATGTGATGTAGACTCGACTAGATGGCGAGTCGGTCGTCGGCCCGAACTTTCACGGTACTAGCAGCAACAAGAAATTCCGATCGAGCAAAGATACAAGACCGTAATATCAAAAACTGGCGTCGAGTAGATGAATCAACTCCACGCGTAGCAGCGAAAAAAATCCGTCACGGATCAGCAAAAGCAAACACGATATTTGGTGTCCCCCGACATGGGACTTTTTCTGACTTTTATTCAACTCACGATCTAAACAAAACTTCTCAAATAAAACCTCCTCCTGTACACGGCCGTAGCCGGCCCCTTATATAGGCGCACACAACCGACTCTCTAGCTAGCTTAAACTGACTTGGACTCCTACTCTTATCCCAACTAACAAATTAACAAACTTAATTATCCGGCACCGTTGATCACATAGCAACCTATGAAAAACTAGGACTCTTCTTTATTAGACCAAAAGAAATCAACGTGACATATCCTTAAATAAACTAAATCTTGATTTTCATGGTGCCTACCATCACGTATTGGCTTGGTGTTCTAAACCGTGGCTCAACCTTGTCTTGTACTGGTATTTTAATTACCATGTCCCCTATTCGTAACATATGCCCTGCGCTACCTGAAGCTTGCTCCGTCGTTAGCTTGACTGCCCTGCAATCTTTTGGTCCATTGTTCTGCTGCATATCAAGCTCGCGATTTATAGTAACGACAGCACCAGTACACCGTTGAGCCGGAAACATAGCAATGGCACTAGTGGCCACATCATTCCCTCTCTCTTGGAATGAAGCCGTCCTCGGTTTCTTGGTAAATTTTGGGACTGAATCAATAGCATCTTGCTTTATATCACTAGAAAACATCGGTCGGAGCACACGCCGTCTTCCAACATCCCAGAAAGAATAAGTATTGGATCTTCCTTCATGTGTAGCATGATGATCATATTGCCATGGTCTACCTAACAATAAGTGGCATGCATCCATTGGCAATACATCGCAAATCACTGTATCTGTATAGTCACCGACTGAAAAATTGACACGCACCTTGTGAGTAACTTTTAATTTGCCAGACTGATATAACCACTCGATGCAGTGCGGCTGCGGGTGTTTCCACGCTCGCAATTCTAATGCGTCCACCAATGCCTTGCTGACCGCATTGGTGTAGCTTCCACCATCTATGATTAGCTTGCAACTTGTGTTGTTGATCATGCACTGAGTTTGAAAAATATTCCAACGCTGTCCTTTATCCTCAATACGATCGTCTTGCACTCGCTGCACCATTAGTGAAGGATATGACTCAGCAGCTTCAAAACTCGCAACGACATTTTCAGTATCCTTAGACTTTTCACTAGAAGTGTCAGAAACTGCCTCTTCATCACTAGCGGAGGCATAGCCATCTCTCGTGAGCAACACTCTTTTCTCATTAGGACATTCACGCTTCATATGTCCCCTTCCTCCACACTTGAAACACTCTATGCCACTAGTGCGGCCGGTCGATTGTGCACTAGAATCAACCATCGACAGTCCTGATTTTGGAGCATCCTTTTGCACGGAACCATGAGAGCGATTTGATGAAGTCGCCCTGGAGCTAGGTCCGTCATCCTCATTCTTATGCTGCGAGCGTCGCCATGTGTTCAAAGTGGCACAGGAAACTGTGTTGACTTGGCGTCGCTTAATCTGTTGTTCCGCACGCACAGCTTGGTGCACAAGATCTTGTATGTTGTAGTAGACCACCATCTCAACACGATCCTGCACCTCGATATTTAGCCCGTTAAAGAAACGTGCCATGGTCGCCTCTGGATCCTCCGTTGTCCCTGTACGTATCATAAGCAATTCCATCTCCTTGTAATATTCATCCACACTCATATTACCTTGAGAGAGCCGCTGCAACTTGTTGTACATATCTCTTTTATAGTGCTCAGGAACAAAACGTCGCCTCATGAATTCTTTCATACCTCGCCAAGTCGTCGGGCGATGTCTTGAACGACAAATTTGATTCCACCAAATTAGCGCGTAACCGGTGAACTCAATTCCAGCAAGTTGAACTTTCTTCTCCTCACTATAATGATGGGCATCAAAAATTTGATCAACACGCATCTCCCACTCCAAATAGCCTTCTGGTTCGCACTTGCCGGAGAAAGAAGGGATTGAAATTTTTATGCGCCCAATTCCATCGTCCAAAGGAACACGCACAGCTTGACCAACACGGTCATGCGCTCCACCACGAGCGGAAGTTTCAGGACGAGGCTCATAGTGTCGTGGTCGTGGAGCGTACCCCACTGCCTGGTCAACGCCATCATCAAGACCATCATCTCCAACATGAGGTGCCGCCAAACGGCGATCATGCACACCGGCATGTCCGTCGTGAGCCGGTGGTGCATAACGCAGTGGAGCAGCCGGAGCAGTCTGTGGTGGTGCAGAATTCGTTGCCGGCATATTGATGATGTCTGCCAAACCATCGAACCGAGTGATCAGGACATCTATCCTTTTGCCGAGCGCATCATGACATTGCTTGATGTAGTTGCATGTGTGGTCAAAACCATCCCGAATATTTTGAGGAATATCATCCGCGTACACTGGACGTACAATTTCCTGAGAATCAGCAGCAACCTCGTCTTCCTTGTTGACCGAGGTCGACATCTTGATCAACACAATACCGTGAACAACCTTAGCTCTGAATACCACTTGATGTAGACTCGACTAGATGGCGAGTCGGTCGTCGGCCCGAACTTTCACGGTACTAGCAGCAACAAGAAATTCCGATCGAGCAAAGATACAAGACCGTAATATCAAAAACTGGCGTCGAGTAGATGAATCAACTCCACGCGTAGCAGCGAAAAAAATCCGTCACGGATCAGCAAAAGCAAACACGATATTTGGTGTCCCCCGACATGGGACTTTTTCTGACTTTTATTCAACTCACGATCTAAACAAAACTTCTCAAATAAAACCTCCTCCTGTACACGGCCGTAGCCGGCCCCTTATATAGGCGCACACAACCGACTCTCTAGCTAGCTTAAACTGACTTGGACTCCTACTCTTATCCCAACTAACAAATTAACAAACTTAATTATCCGGCACCGTTGATCACATAGCAACCTATGAAAAACTAGGACTCTTCTTTATTAGACCAAAAGAAATCAACGTGACATATCCTTAAATAAACTAAATCTTGATTTTCATGGTGCCTACCATCACGTATTGGCTTGGTGTTCTAAACCGTGGCTCAACCTTGTCTTGTACTGGTATTTTAATTACCATGTCCCCTATTCGTAACATATGCCCTGCGCTACCTGAAGCTTGCTCCGTCGTTAGCTTGACTGCCCTGCAATCTTTTGGTCCATTGTTCTGCTGCATATCAAGCTCGCGATTTATAGTAACGACAGCACCAGTACACCGTTGAGCCGGAAACATAGCAATGGCACTAGTGGCCACATCAGCATGCCTGGCACCCGAGCTAGCGCGCGAGCTGGCTGTTTCGCGTACGTGCTTGGGGGTGAGTCAGTGAGTGCGTTGCCGTGTCACGGTGTCAGTGGGATCAGTTAAATGGGGGTGATCAGCTCAGGTGGGGCGGCAGTGCAGTGAGAGTGACGGGAGCTAGGAGTGGTTGAACCAGAAGTGGCAAAGCAACGGCTCTGTCTGTTTGGTGCTGATGGTTGCACCTGGACGCACCAACCCGACCCAGGAGATACACTGCTGGGCACTAGCTCGGTTGGCTGGTTGGTTGCGTCCCTGCTCCATAGCCTCGCTAGGTCGGTTCGCCACTAAAAGCAGAAAAAACAGCTCAAAAAAAAGCAGAAAAAAAAGTACTAGTATGCATTCGGGAAACGTTTGGGCGCGGTGCACCAGCCGAACTTTCGGCCGTCTCGCTCGCCACGCTGGCCCAACACGCAATACATAGTGGTCCCCGCGCGCCCCGCCTCCTTCCCTATAGCACCTCCATCTCCTACCTCCAGCCCTCACACGCGCATCCCCCCACCCTCCCCCGGGCTGCGACGGGGGCCACCACGAGCTCCATCGCCAGCGGCCAGGCGTTCCCTCGCCACCCGCCATGGCTGCCTGCTGTCATGGTCAGATCCATCCCCTACCTACATCCTTCACGCGCGCACATCCCTTCCCCCTCTCCTATCGGGCTACGGCTGAGCCACCACAAGCTCCATCGCCGACAGTCAGGCGTTCCCTCGTCAGCCGCCATGGTTGCTTACCGACATGGCCGGATCCACCGCGTATTCAAGTGTTGCAACCGTCACCTAGAAAATCTTCAACAGCTATTGAAAAAAGTTTCAACCATAGACAGAGAAAACTTCAATGGCACTTCATAACAAGGGGAAGTTGCAACCGTAGTTGGATTTTGCTACTACCGGCTAAGTTTTTTGCTACATCCATCAGGCGGAGCTGCGACCTCGCGACGACGATTTTTGTTGCAACCGTAGTAGAATTTTGCTACTACCGCTGAAGTTTTTTGCTACATCCATGTAAGTCGGAGTTGCAACCTCGCGAAGACAGCGACAGTGTTTGATTTTTGCTGCAACCATAGTAGAATTCTGCTACTGCCGTTGAAGTTTTTTGCTACATCCATGTAAGGCGGAGTTGCGACCTCGCGAAGACGGCGACAGTGTTTGATTTTTTGCCGCAACCGTAGTTTATTTTTGCTACTACGGGTGAAGTTTTTTTGCTACATCCATTCAAAATGGCGTTGATTGACTGACGGCCGCCGTCGACATAATTTCCTGCAACGAGCATCAATGGCGAGGGGCGGCCGCCGAGTTACAACCGTCGCCGTCAAGAGCTGCAACGCAGGTGGATTTGTTGCATCGGGACCGGCGACGAGGAAGCCTGGCGAGGGCGGGGACCGACGACGAGGACGGCCGGCAAGGGCGGGGTCCGGCGGCGACGAGGAAGACCGGCGAGGGTAGGGACCGACAATCACCAGAGGGGACAGGAGGCGCGGCGCCGCGCTCCCCCGAACAGGACTGCCCGAGGAAGAAGAAAGAGAGTTGGAGGTGATTCGGTTTTTTTTTGTTTGTTTGCTTGGATCCAACGTCCGCGTGGCTTAGATCCAACGGCCTGGGCTCGACCGGCCGAAACTTTCGGCCGGCGCCTATAAGCGCCCTATGCATTTGCCCAAAGAAAAAATATGCAAACATAAGCAGGTTGGAGCGGGCCTGCATCTTTTTTTGAAACAAAGGCAAAAAAACTGTCTCATCAATTAATTAAACAAAAAAGAATTATCCGGTTAAATGACGGAACCAGGACGAAAACCGAAAGCGGGCCGCATTGTGTTTTCAACCTTAGGCCTACGTGCCAGTGCCTTCTAGGCAGCGGTCTGGCTGCACAAGATTAAAATGTTGCAGCATCTAGTGCTCAAGTTGACTGACTTTAACAATAACGTGCAATTAGACTGTTCATTTCCTCAAAATTGCCCAGCGGCACTGCCCAGGTAGCAACTGGGGAGTAGAAGTTAACAACAACACGTTGCTACAAGCTTGGTTGTTTAACTGAGCTAAAGCCCCCCCCCCCCCCCCTTCCCCCCCTATAAAAATACAGCCAACACTTATTTCTATCTGACCAAAACCAAAGACTGAACCTGAAATTCTCAAATATTTTTTTTTGATAAAATCTAGCCGCTCACTGAAATTCTCAAATGTTTTTTTTTGATAAATCTAGCCGCTTTGAGCGACTTCAGGCACGTCTGGCTGGTCTATGGGCAAAACTATTTTGGAATCTGGCCCCTAAGGTCGGGGCCCCACAACAGTGATGCCGAGATGTACATGTTCAGCGCCATGTTGTGCGGCTCTGGTGAGCGGAGCCCAACAGAAACCCTAGAGACAGATTTGCTCGATGCCACCGAGATGTACAGCTCCGGAGTCATGTGGTGTGGCGCCGACCCCAAGGGACAGATTCCAAATAGTTTTGCCAATGGCCAGACGTGTCTAAAATTGCTCAAAGGGGTTAGATTTGTCCAAAAAAATACAATTCTCAACGACCTAGCCATTTTCCTTCAACTACAACAAATAAGCGCCTTCCACGAGACTGTCCGCACGTCTGCTCATCATTCGACATTATTTCAACGCTTCCAAAGCATAATCATCTCCAACCTAGGCAACACCGCTCACACCAGAAACTTTTGGACCCAGCACTTATTTCAGATGCCAGTACGCTGTATGCCACTGCCCTCTGAATCCTGATTGCTTGCCATCAGCAACACCAGGACGAAAGAAGTTCTAGTAACAATTTGCTGATACTCGTACAAATCCCCCTGTGTGCAGTAGGGCATGGACGAGGATAAAGAAGTATTCAGAGATAAAAGGAGATACAGAATTAGTTGGTGTCCATGATAATGATAGTAGTATGTTGTACTAGATGCAGAAAGGTTATTTTATCATCACTGAGGGCTCATTCGTTTTGAAGGAAACTAAAACGTAGGAATCAGGAGTAGTATAGGAATTTGATAGAATGGCAATTGTCATCTTAAAAAATTGACTTGCCTCGTTCCTACGTGCAAAATAAGCTTTGAGTGGATATCTAGTTTCCTCCAAAAACACAAGAAATGAGTAGTATTCCTACGATATTCCCGTATGCCTTTCCTACAAACTGAATGCATCTATAGAAAATTTTCCTCTGGAATTTTTGTACACCTAATAACGCAGTATTTTTACTCTCTTCGGTCCTTTTTACTCTGCATATTAGGTTTGTCCGAAGTCAATCTCATCCAACTTTGACCAAGTTTATATAAAAAAATTAAAGACATTCACATAACAACACCAATATCATTAGATTCATCTTCGAATATATTTTCATATTATATTTATTAGATATTATAGATGCTAATAATTTCTAATATAAATTTGGTCAAACTTAGCAAAGTTTGACTTTCGGCAAATCCAATGTGCAGAGTAAAAAGGACCGGGGGGAGTATATGTACAGTACAGAAAAGCTTGCAGAACTCCCAACTGTATTTTCGTTCTGAAAACACATGGATGAAACGCAGCAATACCAGAGGCAAACACAAAATCCAGGCCGGTCAGAGGGCTACCTGAACTCTATGGGAGGCGATGGTCATTACACAAGAGCAGGTAAAGGCAAAAACCAGACAGCTTGATTTGGGCGCAATTTGATACATAGCCACGGAAAGGGTAATTGAAACGAACTGATAAGATTCAGCATCTTGCAGAAATAGAAATCGACTGAGCAAGAGATTGAAGGTGAATTAAGGGGCAAACCACACTGCAATCTTCCATCACATTCTTGGTAATGGTGTACACCTAATAACACGCATTTTGACATGTACAGTATAGCTGTCCAAAAGTATTTTCACGCTGATAAATACATGGATGAAACTAGGCTCACTTCCTCGGAGGCAAACCACACATGAATGGGCGGAACTAGGCTCACTTCCTCAGAGGCAAACCACACATGAATGGGCGGAACTAGGTTCACTTCCTCATAGGCAAACACAGGATGTGAAATTGTACTGTGAGGAATAAAAATGGAGGGAGGTTTCAGGAATAAACACGGACAGCTCGATTTGGGGGCAGTTTGATACAGAGCCACTGAAAGAGGAATCGGGGACGCACTGATAGATTGAGCATCGTGCACAAATCAATACGAACCGGGGAAGGGAGTGCAGATGAACTCAAGGGTAAACGGCACCGTAATTTCCAAATTCCATTTCATTCAGTCTTGGTACTAGTACATCGGTCCCGATACATCAAGCAGGAACAGAGCAGAGCAAACAACACCGAAGAGACCACGTACCCTAGACAAATACTGCTAATCTCTTTGCTTGCTTGAAGATCCCGGCGTCGGTGGCCTAGCCGCCGAAGCCGTAGAGGGTTCGGCCCTGGCGCTTGAGCGCGTAGACGACGTCCATGGCGGTGACGGTCTTGCGGCGGGCGTGCTCGGTGTAGGTGACGGCGTCGCGGATGACGTTCTCGAGGAAGATCTTGAGCACGCCGCGGGTCTCCTCGTAGATGAGCCCCGAGATGCGCTTCACGCCGCCCCGCCGCGCCAGCCGCCGGATCGCCGGCTTCGTGATCCCCTGGATGTTGTCGCGGAGGACCTTCCGGTGGCGCTTGGCGCCGCCCTTCCCCAGCCCCTTGCCGCCCTTGCCCCTCCCGGACATCTTCGCCGCCGCTGATTCGCTTCTCTGTTGTCTCTCCGGTGGGATTGGCTTGTGTTGGGAGTGGTGGAGGTGGAGGTGGAGGATGGTGGTGGAGCGTGGGGTGAGGTGGGTTAATATAGCCGCGGTGTTCGGGGGGCTGGCGAGAGGCCGCGATCCGCGTGACGCGTGATTTCCGCCGTTGGATGGCGGATCGATGGTGGAGAGTGGGCAAGGAGGGAGCCACGGATCGATGACGTGGCGGAGGGTGTAGTGTGGGGTAGGCGCGGAGTGGTTTTCGATGCCGGGGATTTGCGCGCGTGCTTTTCGGTTGCGTTTTTTGCTGGTGGCCACTGTGCAAGGGCGGCAAGGGGCTGGGCAAAAATGTGGAAAATTGATGTCCCTTTTAAGATAAAAAATCTTTATCTGGAGGCTTGCTCGGCAATCTTTGCCTACGGCAGATTTATTACATCACCAAAAACATGGCGACTCAAGCAGTGTGCGGACCATGGGGGACACCGGATTCTTGGCAACATTCTCTGATTGAGTGTAACATGGCACTTTGTGTTTGGGCGATTGAGGACGAAGACTTGGTGGATGGAAGTAATGATGGAAAATAGAGAACCTGATACGAAGTGATTTATATTTTCTCTCATGGAGGCCTTACCACATGTAGATTTCACCAAGCTACTGATGACACTTTGGGCAACTTGGCACTTACGCATAAAGGCTCTACATGAGCAAATATTTCAGGGGCCTTTGGCCATGAGCTGCTTTGTCAAGAGGTATATAATGGAACTTGAGTTGAGTAAACCGAAGAAACAGTTGGGACAACCCCATGTAGCTCATGTTCAAGGCTAGAAGATGTATCCCACCGACTGATGGAGTAGCTAAAATTTGAGTGGATGGTGTCGTGGCTCGTGAATTGTTTCAAGGGTCCTTTAGTGCTATTTGCAGAGACTCCACAGGCAAGTATTTGGGTGCTTCGGCGATTAAGTGCTCCAGTGTCACCGATCCCTCTACCTTGGAGGCGTTGGCATGACGGGAAGCGCTAGCTTTAGCTCTAGACCTTTCTGTAACAAATGTATAAATTGCCTCCGACTGCAAATGTGTTGTGAATGACATTCTAAGAAGCATGGGCGACATGCATGCTAGTATTATCAAGGAGATCAACTTTACGTCTACACGCATACCTCGATGTTCCTTCATCTTTGAAGGAGGAGAGACAAATATTTAGGCACATAGTCTCGCTAACACACTTTAGGCCTTTCTTTAGGACGTCATGTGTGGCTCCTTAATACTCCAAACCTAAGTTGTATCCCTATGAATTTGCTTAATGATCAATAAAGTGGAGTGTGTTTAGACTAAAAAGATATTTTCAATTCTCCAAAAGAAAATTCAAAAAAGAGAGGCCAAGTTTGCTCAAAAAAGAAATAAGAGGCAAAAGATTTGCCTCATCGATTAATTAAGCAGAAGATAATTGCCCGGTTAATTGATAGAAACCGAATGAAAACCGTTACAACACGACCACCCGCAGACTACTCCCAAAGCATGAATCTCGACAACCACCTGAGCATACGGACAAACGCCCCCATCCCGCTACAAGCATAACCTCGCGGGCCATGGAAACTCAACAACGCAAAGAAGCCCCATCGTAAACACATCGACAAAGACATCATGCACAACAACCTGAAAAGAAGATAACCATCTACCAAGTAACCACGGACGCTTTCCCTATGACGCCATCTTCTTGCTTTTGCTCCCAAATGATTTATCCTTCGGAATGCCAGAACGATGGCTAGCGCATGCCCTCTTGCTCTTGTCCCCCTGGTTGCCTTCTCCTTTAGGTGGCAACCGAACCGCCTTGCTAGATCCAGGGTTAGCAATCTCCAATCTGGCGATCAATTCTCAAAACTTTCTAGCAAAGATAGCCTCAGAAATAGGTGCAAATGCACCAGTGCCACAACCTCGTCGCTCCCGGGAACCACCTGGCTGAAGGACTCAAGCGAGTGAAAAGCAACTGTGCCCAAACCTCCACACTCCACAGTGACGACAACATGACTGCTCTCTGACGGTGGTGTTGTGGGTGGTGGCAACACCGCGGCCGAGGCCACAAGCGAGTGCACATGTACCATCAACAGAAGCAAAGCGTGCTTTCCACCCATCATCCGTAGCTCAGGCATGATCTGCAACACCGGAGCCACAACGTCGGTGATGTCCTCGCACCTAAAGGCAGCCAACACATCAAACAACGGTGATGGGCAGGGCCTAACTTGAGGGGAGAACCACCAAAGAGGATTACTTCCCGTCCACCCCACGAAATCAACTGCACTAGGAGGGTGCGGCGCCATAGTGGTGTACAACATAGCCTGCACATGGGAGAGTCCCCTCAGAGCAGCCTCCGCTCGCTCCAAAAAGCTCCCAGCCCACGCCAGACGGCCTCACAGCAACGCAGTTTGCAGCCAGAGCGGGATGCAAGACCACTTCGGACAGGGTTGCCGAGACAGTGGTAGCAGAGACGCCAGTCGCCCAAGACCAATGGTGAAGCACCTTGGAGGGGAACGGGGATGCCATCAGACCCTCACATGAAGCTGAAGTCGTACAATGCATGGGGCCGAGGCGGGAGATAGGCGGCACGGCCAGGCTTGCCATCGAGCTCATGAGACGCCATGGATTGCGGTACCCGCGAGCCTGCTTTAATGAAACATTTGCACAATCACATTCAAAATAAGGAAACATTTAAACCATATTTTTTCCCTAACTTTGATACTATTTGTTGACCAATGATTTTTTGCCGAGCTTGTTATGAAGGGTTGGGATAGTAGAGAGAGTGGGTTTTAGAGTCGAATTGTGTCGAGCGACATGAGATAGATTGGGAAATTGTTTATGGCTCACGAGCCCTCGCCAACAGACATCACCCCAGACATTTCCCCCTAGGATGCATACAAATTCTAATGACTTTCACCACATAAGTAAATGATATCCTAGAGCTCTAATCAAAACGTGACTCGTTCAGCACCGACCATGCTTCAAAGTGCCAGCCACCCCACCATCATATCTTCTTTTCTCCTTTTTCTTTTGGTTGTGAGGTGTCGCGTCAATGAAAGTCTCCTCCCAATGCTCCACCTTGTACAGGTGCTAAGCCTTCCACGTAGGTAAAAAATCTGATGTGGCAAGTTATTTAAAAGGAGAGAGATGGGTGTGGTAACCCCAAGAAGAACTAATGCTAAGCACGTGAACCTAGTCAAAACATCTAAAAGAAAGGAGCCCATCAATACATGAAGAGCTTTAGTTGCTAAATCATTAAATAAAGCAAGCTTAGCAATCATAAGCTAAGCACCTATACATTGGGGAGTATAGTTGCTAAGCTATTTAATGTGCTTAGCACCTTATCTAAGTACTCATACATTGGCAGCAGCCGAATGGGAGTGTGCCTGGAATTTTGAAGGGCGTGTGCCTGGAATTTTGAAGGAGACAGGAGGTGCATTGGCTGTTGCCTGCCATGGGTCGAGTTAAGAGTTGATTAATTGGATTGAGGTGTCATGAAATGTTTTTTTTCTTCTAAAAAACGGAGTCATGAAATGTTGTTACTTAAGATAAAAGATATATATTGCGATATATTAACGAGCAAATCTAATGACTGGTTCAATCTATTGAGAAGCGAGATATGAGTTAAGCTATCAAGTGCTCATGAAACTCACGAGGCCTTTTGTCCATCAAACAAAGTAATCTGAATTTCTTCCTTTGAGCAATGGGGCTCCTCGCCCACAGCCTTTCAAAGGAGGAAGGGCCTTTACTTTAGGGTAGGAAAACCATTTGTAGAGAAAATAGGAGCATCACCAGTTCCCGAGGACCTGCAAAATGCTCATTGGAACCAAAGGACAACGTGATAACAAATAAAATGGTTCCAGCACTAACAGCCATACAATTAGCCTGTTCATTTTCCCTAACATGCCCAACGGGCAAACCCATCAGTGTCTGAGTTTAAGTTAACAACAACAACAACAACAACAACAACAACATGGAGTATGCCCATAACTGGACGCAACAATGCATCTTCTACCGGACCAAAACCAAAAGGTTCAACCTAGAATTCCCAAAGTGACTTCCTTCAACAACTACAGACAAACGCTTCCCACGACACTGTCAACACCTGTGATCGATCGTCCCAACTGTTCAATTGAAACTAAAAAAGCCAACACCAAAGCCACTACACCTGCGCATTATCATCATCATCATCATCTCCAGACCTAGTTGTTTCAGATGCCGCCGCTTCCCGACGACTTCCCGTCACCCCACATCGGCCCTTTCATCTTGAGGTCGCGCGCTGCCTGCTGGAACTGCTGTGCCTGCAGCAGGTGCAGTGGCTGCTGGTGGTGGTGGTGGTGGTGCTGAGGGCGCATCGGCTGCTGCTGCTGCTGGGGCTGTGGATGGAGCTGGAGCTGTTGCAGCTGGTGTGTCGCTAGCAGAGACTGCATGGACTGGTTGTTGTGGAACATCTGCTGGTTGCTTCCGAATTGGTGTGGCGCCTGTGACATGCCGCCATAGTTCATCAGCATCCCCCCACCGTTGCCCGTCTGGCCTGTTGCCACCTTCAGCCGCTGAACCTCCGTTTTCAGGGTGTCATTTAGAGCTGCACCAGAGGAAAAAGGAAAGTTAAGAAAACAGCAATACTTTAAAATTCCCTTGTGTACGTGCATAATAGGCATTGATGAGAATAAAGGTGTAAGCAGAGAGATAAAACTGAAAGAAACTTGGTTTTTTTTTTACAAAATTTTTTTGATGTCCATATATGGTTGGCGTACAATATAGACTAGATGCACAAAGTTTTTTCTAATCATCATTGACATCGTAAAGTTCCTTTTATACAGGTACTCAGATTGCAAACGACTGACTATCTTCTAACCCACAACTGACAGATCTTCTAACCCTGCTTCTATTATATGCATCAACATGACCTGCAAAGTCTTATTACTATGCTGTACACCAAATAACGCCTAGTTTTCAAGACTAGAATCAAGCGAATTTAGGAGTTAGAAATATGTGTATTACCATCTTGTAGGTGGACTTGCTGCTCCATGTTCTGCAGACGTATCTTCAATTCACCATTCTCACTTGTTAGCCCACTGGTATCTCTCTGGCATAGGAACATAATGAGAAGAATGGTCATTAGCTATCTGAATTAAACACATGATTTGGTTGATATTCATTGTTTTGATGGATGTGAATGCAGTAGATTTGACTGATGGAAAGTTGAGGGAAAATCCAGTTGCTAGAAGGCAGAAAGAACATGTTATAGCCTTAACAGTTATAGGTTTGATCAGAAGGAACTTCAATGCATTCAAATATCAACGTGCCAAACTACTGTACGTTGGCACACATTCCACACATGGTTTGCACTGTTTTTATCATCCATTTAGAATATGATATACAGTATAAAAAAGTCTACCTTCCTGCACACAGAAAATGCATGTAGTACTAGTATGGACATTCTAAAGATACATGAATGAAACCCCGTAATACCAACAATTAAGAACTGCACCACGAATGGGCAGCACTAGCTCTCTTTCTCAGATCACAATGCATGGTATTTCTTCTGGTTCATGTAATAGTTGCTACCTTCCTTGGTACACCACATTTTCTTTTCCTTTCTATAAACTTCTATAGTACAGCCATGGTGATTTATGTTACGTTTTAGAACTTGGCAATGACTAGTAGCCGGTCAATCCAAGTTCGGGAAATGCCTAAAGATTTTCTGACATCCAATGCTCTTATCTACCCAAAAGGCTTATGATTATGAAAAAACACTTGCATTTTGATTCAACTTAAGCTTCTCGACTGGGAAACCAGAAACACAAGCAGGCAAGCACAAAATATTGCAAAAGTACTTTAAGCAAGGTCTAATTATCACACAGATCGTTACCCAGGGGCCACAGGTGAGAAGTGGTAAGATGCATTGGCTATTTATTGAATATTGATATTATGTTTATTATGATATTGCTTTGAAGTGTGCTCCATACCATCTCTATTTTTAGTGCGTCTGTAACGGATATAGCTTGAGACCTGCCAACTAGCCCACCAACAAGTGGTACCTCAATATTATCACTCCGTTCCAAAATGCACATGGCATAGCAACACGGCAAAATTTCGTTATTAGTTTCAAAAACAGGGAGACAAGATATTGCATCTTGTAACATACAACATGATGCTTCCGACAGCATCATCACTATGTGGCTGTACTCAATGCCACTTGTGCTAATTATATACCAGAACTTCCATCTTTAAAATGGCTTTTCTTGAAAACATTCAATGCTATGTAAATATGACAGAAGATCTCCACGTCATCTTCAGGAAACAACCTTACACCAAAGGGCATGTAACAGAGGGTTTTTACTTTGAAAATTTTGGATGAAATTATTCAACCAATTCCTAAGCTCCAATGAATTCAGATAGAATACATCCCTACGCGCCAGTTTAACACATATATCAATCTGTGACCTACCAATCTAACTTGAGATAATGAAGTCATGTGTGGAATTTCCTTAGCCGCATCCAAAATGATCTCATAAATGGATTAAAACTTTATAAGCAGAAAAACTCTGAAGATAATGCATACCTGTAGCAATGACAACTGGGCTGACAATGTTGTTGCTTCTGTCTGCAGGGTTTGCACCTTGCGCTCAAGTTCACCAATATAGCGCATTTTCCTTTCCTTCGATCTTGCTGCGGATTGTCTATTAGCCCAAATCCTGTCAAATCATCCGAATCACAAATCAGCATATGCTCATGTGTACCACATAAACAGATGACCTTCATCTTCAACAAAAATGCTATCTAAAGAATGTAAACATAAGGGTGCTGAAAATGGGGCATCTGATTCCAATCACACTTTTGTCCAACAAATGGATCTCTTTCCTCGCGCCTCTAACCTATCTGAGACCTATCTCTTCTCAGTTCGTACAAGCATAGCATTTTACAGACGCATTTTACACCCACTCATGTGAAGTAGTGTACTAAATCCTGCCATAGCTAATAATCTCACCAGTGGATGAAGCAAATACTTGATGTGAAATACCGTTGAAGACAAAAAAGCAGGAATTTCACAAAAGGCTACCTGAACTCTATAGAAGATGATGGACATTACACAATAGTAGCAATTAAAGGAGAAATCGAACCTTTTTGCCCTCTTGGGGTCGACAAGAGCAAGCTCGGCCAGCTTCGCGGCGGACACCGCCTTCTTGGCCTCCACAGTGGACATCCCCTCCATCCCCGGCGCCCCCACCAGGTCCTCGGCCTTGATCGACATCGACTCGTCCATGGACTGGCTGTGCTGGTGCTTCGGCCTCATCACGTGGCCCGCCCTGGCCGCCTCGCCCCCGCCGGCAGCAGCGGCTGACGACGACTCCGCCTGGTCGGACGACGGCCCGCACGACGAGTTGAGCTTGTCCACGTCGAGGAACATGGAGAATAGCTCCTCGTCGTTCTCGTCCGACAGCGAGGGCCCGTCGCCGCCCCCGGGCGCGCAGAGGTCGAGGTCGTCCGGGAGGCTGAGGATCTCGGAGTGCGCGCGCCGGTGGCCAGGGTTCCTGGTGGGGAAGTCCGGCATGCGGCTGATGTCGTACTCCGGCGGGGGAGTCGCCGAGCGGCGCGACGGCTGCGGCGGCAGGCCGTCGCCGCCGCCGCCGTCCGCCGAGATCCGGGACCTGTCCTTGTTCATCTTCCCGGCACCAGGGCCCCGCCGAATCTCCTCAAACGCGCCGCCTTTTTGCAAGTCCACGGAGCTAATCAAGCTTCAGCCAAGAAAACAACACATACGGCTCAGAACTAAGATTACGCTGGAAAAGAATCGGAGGAAATTCTTGGCTAAAAGAAGAGCGACCAGAGCGCGGAAATCGGGTGGAAATTCTTGCGAGGGAAAGGGGGAGGAAGATCTAGGAGCTGGGTCGCAAGAACACGGAGCTGGGCAAGGGGAATGGGAGCGAGAGGCGAGGGTGGTTTGGGCTGTCTCACCTGAGATTCGAGCGGCGTTCGGCTCTCGCTGATCTATCACCCTCGCGCCTGCTGCTTATCACTTCTTGGCATCATTTGCATGAGGAGGCAGATGACATGATGATACAACTCAACACATGAAGGGGAGATTTATTTATAACAGTTTTTTATATTTACTTTTATTTTGTTTTTTAAATGGGGAAAAAAGAAGTGCCTAGGCTGCTTCATTCATTCCTTGTGAGGAGTGGACCAGCTATACTAGGGCATGTGATACAAAAACATTTGTAAAGTGAGAAAAGTCTGCTTCCTCTTGTACTAGAGATTTTTTAGGAGTGTCGTCAAAAGTATATTTATGATGGTTTGTTTCCTCTCTTTAGGGAAATTCTTGTGTGTCACTGAATTCCGTAACGCTATGTTTAGATGTCTGTATTGGGGTTTCAAATTGGATTTCGTGTTTCACAACCACCAATTCAAGTGTTTGGCATGTCAATGGAAACAACGGTCTGGAATCGATCCAATACAGCGATGAAATCAGTCCCACGCGTCGAGGCCTCCCACAATACGGAGCCCAACCCCTCCGATTTGTCCTGTATTCATGCCTCCCGCAAAAGAAAACGTTTCACAACCCGTCTTTTCTTCCCCGCTCGATCGAAGCAGCCACTCCCCACCCCGAGCGACGAGAGGCGGCGGCGCCAGCAGCGGCGGCGCCTAGGAAGCAACCGATGGCGGCCCTCCTCCTCACCCCCGCCGCCATTCCTCTTCCTCATGCCCTTCATTAGCCCTTCTCCTCATCTCCTCGTCATCTCCTCTGCCACCCCATGAACATAGGGTCGTCGTATCTCCTCTGCCCATGTCTGCCATGGCCTGGCTCTCCCCATCCGCCGCCGCTCCTTCTCCTGTTTCCCACTGGACCCCCTCTTCCTGTGCCGCCGGTTCCCCATCTTCCTCTTTGTGGTCAGCCGCCAGCCGCCAGATCCCCTCGTTTGCCCGCCAAGAAGAAAATTTCATGTATTTAAAGTCATTCTTCTTCTCATGAATACCAGCCTTATGTAACAGTGTTACAGTTTCTTCTTGCAAGATAAATTTTAATGCTACATTATCAATTATACTCACACATTGTATACATTTTTATTTGATGCATAACGAAGATGCAATTCCATAGTTTGCCATCCAAACCGAATTTGGTATTGAAACCTCCTTGCCATTACATGGGCCAATTCTATGAGAATGCAAACAAGCGAATTCGTATTCGTATCCATTACAGTTTCCTCGTTGAATTGGAACTGAAATCAATTCAATATGGAGGTCTTCAATATAGACATCCAAACGCAATGTAATTTAATTTGGCTCCTCGTATAGACAATGTTGGGTTGTTTGAATCATTTGGTATATTGAGCATCTTCAATTTCTGGCTACGCCACCAACAAGAAATGTTTCACTCACCAAGGGAGATGAAGGCTGTGGAGATACACCGGACCTACGACTTTTCGAGGATGAAGCATTTTTTATCATGACTGTTATAAGCGACACTGTTAGCACCAAGGATGGTTTCGCCTCTACCATCGATTCGATGCTAGTGGATGCTTGCCATCACGGGGACAGAGCAGGAGATGGTCCTTCAAGGCTAACATAAGACGACAATGACATGGTTGAGTTGTGGCGAGGACGACCAAGTGGGCATTCCGAAGGAGGAATATGATAGGTTGCGGTTGTGTTTTGGCACGCTTTGCCTGGGAGAAGTTGCTACTATGCAACATGTTATCATGAAAAAAAATACATGTTCACATATACTTCTCTTTGAAATCGGTAAGTATTGCTTCCTGCCAAAAGATTATATTGTTGTTTGAGGCGATTAATTAACTATAATCATTATCTGTTGTCATAAGAAACTATAACCATTATTTAGCATGTACGTGATTAGAATACATTAAAGGATAACAAATTTGGATACAAGTTCTTTCTCTTTAAGGCTTCCTATATAGTGTATATGCTTTATTTATTTCTTCAAGCGGTTCGTCAACAAGACAATTCCTATGACTATGGCCAATTTGGGACGGTTTAAAAAAGTTCCATTGAAGTGACTACCATGGAACTTGCTACCCAACAAAAACAAGTTCATTGGTACTTCTCTATAGGAGCAATGTTGCTATTTCTAGGTAGTAAAACTTTTAGTGTTATTTAACATCTGCATGATTGGAATACATAGGGCATTTTCAAGGGCACATGAACCACATTTCTCCGCATGTATGGGGCGGGTTTGGGGAAGTCTGGATCATCCGGACTTGTAGGGCAGGCCTAGGGAAGCTCATTGGTGGTCACGACATAAAATTGGAATCATTAGTTGTTTGTCATTAAGGCTTCCTTTAGATGATTTATTGTTTTTATGTTCATGAACAATATTACATTGTTGGTGAACAATATTAAATTGTTGGTTTATTCCTACTAGCTCTTAAGATAGTTTGACAAACCAAATTGGGTGTTGGACCCAAAATTATGAGACCATCTCTCTCTCTCCCTCTCTCTCTCTCTGTGTGTGTGTGTGTGTGTGTGTGTTGATAACTTGATATGTGTATTTGCATCACAATTTCATAAGATAAAGTGCCGGTTTACAATGCTTATCCAACCACCATTTTAAAGGATATTCAAATATCATAGAGCTACTTTATCACTGTTCTTAGTCTTATTGCAAGGTTGTACCCAGGGGGACAAAAAGTTTGACAGAGTCAAGAATGAAGGTTTCATGAGGGAAAACACTTTTTCAAAACAAGGAAAAATAAAGCAAAAAATATATAGTTGTTTTAGAGGAAAATACCACCGAAGTCACAAGATGGACCCGGGAAAGCATGTAGGTGTTGGGGAACGTAGTAATTTCAAAAAATTTCCTACGCACACGCAAGATCATGGTGATGCAAAGCAACGAGAGGGGAGAGTGTTGTCTACGTACCAACGCAGACCGACTGCGGAAGCGATCATACAACATAGAGGAAGTAGTCACACGTTTTCCAAATCCGACCGATCCAAGCACCGTTACTCCGGCACCTCCGAGTTCTTAGCACACGTACAACTCGATGACGATCCCCGGGCTCCGATCCAGCAAAGCGTCGGGGTAGACTTCCGTCAGCACGACGGCGTGGAGACGATCTTGATGTTCTACTGTCGCAGGGCTTCGCCTAAGCACCGCTACAATATGATCGAGGTGGAATATGGTGGCAGGGGGCACCGCACACGGCTATGGAACGATCTCAATGATCAATTTGTGTGTCTAGAGGTGCCCCCTGCCTCCGTATATAAAGGAGCCAAGGGGGAGGGGTGCAGCCAGCCCTATGGAGGCGCAGGAGGAGTCCTACTCTTACCGGGAGTAGGACTTCCCCCCCAATCCTAATTGGAATAGGATTCCCCGAGGGGGAAAGATAGAGAGGGGGGCCGACCACCTCTCCTAGTCCTAATAGGACTAGGGGAGGGGGAGGCGCGCAGCCCACCCTGGGCTGCCCCTTTCACCTTTCCACTAAAGCCCACTAAGGCCCATATGGCTCCCGGGGGGTTCCGGTAACCTCCCGGTACTCCGGTAAAATTCCGATTTCACCCGGAACACTTCCGATATCCAAACATAGGCTTCCAATATATCAATCTTTACGTCTCGACCATTTTGAGACTCCTCGTCATGTCCGTGATCACATCCGGGACTCCGAACAACCTTCGGTACATCAAAATGCATAAACTCATAGTAACTGTCATCGTAACGTTAAGCGTGCGGACCCTACGGTTCGAGAACAATGTAGACATGACCGAGACACGTCTCCGGTCAATAACCAATAGCGGGACCTGGATGCCCATATTGGCTCCTACATATTCTACGAAGATCTTTATCGGTCAGACCGCATAACAACATACGTTGTTCCCTTTGTCATCGGTATGTTACTTGCCTGAGATTCGATCGTCGGCATCCAATACCTAGTTCAATCTCGTTACCGGCAAGTCTCTTTACTCGTTCCGTAATACATCATCTCACAACTATCATCTTAGTTGCAATGCTTGCAAGGCTTATGTGATGTGCATTACCGAGAGGGCCCAGAGATACCTCTCCGACAATTGGAGTGACAAATCCTAATCTCGAAATACGCCAACCCAACATCTACCTTTGGAGACACCTATAGAGCTCCTTTATAATCACCCTTTTATGTTGTGACGTTTGGTAGCGCACAAAGTGTTCCTCCGGTAAACGGGAGTTGCATAATCTCATAGTTATAGGAACATGTATATGTCATGAAGAAAAGCAATAACAACATACTAAACGATCGGGTGCTAAGCTAATGGAATGGGTCATGTCAATCAGATCATTCAACTAATGATGTGACCTCGTTAATCAAATAACAACTCTTTGTTCATGCTTAGGAAACATAACCATCTTTGATTAACGAGCTAGTCAAGTAGAGGCATACTAGTGACACTCTGTTTGTCTATGTATTCACACATGTATTATGTTTCCGGTTAATACAATTCTAGCATGAATAATAAACATTTATCATGATATAAGGAAATAAATAATAACTTTATTATTGCCTCTAGGGCATATTTCCTTGAGTCTCCCACTTGCACTAGAGTCAATAATCTAGATTACACTGTAATGATTCTAACACCCATGGAGCTTTGGTGCTGATCATGTTTTGCTCGTGGAAGAGGCTTAGTCAACGGGTCTGCAACATTCAGATCCGTATGTATCTTGCAAATCTCTATGTCTCCCACCTGGACTTGATCCCGGATGGAATTGAAGCGTCTCTTGATGTGTTTGGTCCTTTTGTGAAATCTGAATTCCTTTGCCAAGGCAATTGCACCAGTATTGTCACAAAAGATTTTCATTGGACCCGATGCACTAGGTATGACACCTAGATCGGATATGAACTCCTTCATCCAGACTCCTTCGTTCGCTGCTTCTGAAGCAGCTATGTACTCCGCTTCACATGTAGATCCCGCTACGACGCTTTGTTTAGAACTGCACCAACTGACAGCTCCACCATTTAATGTAAACACGTATCCGGTTTGCGATTTAGAATCGTCCGGATCAGTGTCAAAGCTTGCATCAACGTAACCTTTTACGGTGAGCTCTTTGTCACTTCCATACACGAGAAACATATCCTTAGTCCTTTTCAGGTACTTCAGGATATTCTTGACCGCTGTCCAGTGATCCACTCCTGGATTACTTTGGTACCTCCCTGCTAGACTTATAGCAAGGCACACATCAGGTCTGGTACACAGCATTGCATACATGATAGAGCCTATGGCTGAAGCATAGGGAACATCTTTCATTTTCTCTCTATCTTCTGCAGTGGTCGGGCATTGAGTCTGACTCAACTTCACACCTTGTAACACAGGCAAGAACCCTTTCTTTGCTTGATCCATTTTGAACTTCTTCAAAATCTTGTCAAGGTATGTGTTTTGTGAAAGTCCAATTAAGCGTCTTGATCTATCTCTATAGATCTTTATGCCTAATATGTAAGCAGCTTCACCGAGGTCTTTCATTGAAAAACTCTTATTCAAGTATCCCTTTATGCTATCCAGAAATTCTATATCATTTCCAATCAGCAATATGTCATCCACATATAATATCATAAATGCTACAGAGCTCCCACTCACTTTCTTGTAAATACAGGCTTCTCTGAAAGTCTGTATAAAACCAAATGCTTTGATCACACTATCAAAACGTTTATTCCAACTCCGAGAGGCTTGCATCAGTCCATAAATGGATCGCTGGAGCTTGCACACTTTGTTAGCTCCCTTTGGATCGACAAAACCTTCTGGTTGCATCATATACAACTCTTCTTCCAGAAATCCATTCAGGAATGCAGTTTTGACATCCATCTGCCAAATTTCATAATCATAAAATGCGGCAATTGCTAACATGATTCGGACAGACTTAAGCATCGCTACGGGTGAGAAGGTCTCATCATAGTCAACCCCTTGAACTTGTCGAAAACCTTTTGCGACAAGTCGAGCTTTATAGATAGTAACATTACCATCAGCGTCAATCTTCTTCTTGAAGATCCATTTATTCTCAATTGCTTGCCGATCATCGGGCAAGTCAACCAAAGTCCATACTTTGTTCTCATACATGGATCCCATCTCAGATTTCATGGCTTCAAGCCACTTTGCGGAATCTGGGCTCACCATCGCTTCTTCATAGTTCGTAGGTTCATCATGATCTAGTAGCATGATTTCCAGAACAGGATTACCATACCATTCTGGCGCGGATCTTACTCTGGTTGATCTACGAGGTTCAGTAGTATCTTGATCTGAAGTTTCATGACCATTATCATTAGCTTCCTCACTTATTGGTGTAGGTGTCGCAGAAATAGTTTTCTGTGATGTACTACTTTCCAATAAAGAAGCAGGTACAGTTACCTTGTCAAGTTCTACTTTCCTCCCACTCACTTCTTTCGAGAGAAACTCCTTCTCTAGAAAGGATCCATTCTTAGCAACGAATGTCTTGCCTTCGGATCTGTGATAGAAGGTGTACCCAACAGTCTCCTTTGGGTATCCTATGAAGACACATTTCTCCGATTTGGGTTCGAGCTTATCAGGTTGAAGCTTTTTCACATAAGCATCGCAGCCCCAAACTTTAAGAAACGACAACTTTGGTTTCTTGCCAAACCACAGTTCATAAGGCGTCGTCTCAACGGATTTTGATGGTGCCCTATTTAACGTGAATGCGGCCGTCTCTAAAGCATAACCCCAAAACGATAGCAGTAAATCAGTAAGAGACATCATAGATCGCACCATATCTAGTAAAGTACGATTACGACGTTCGGACACACCATTACGCTGTGGTGTTCCGGGTGGCGTGAGTTGCGAAACTATTCCACAATTTTTCAAATGTACACCAAACTCGTAACTCAAATATTCTCCTCCACGATCAGATCGTAGAACCTTTATTTTCTTGTTACAATGATTTTCAACTTCACTCTGAAATTCTTTGAACTTTTCAAATGTTTCAGACTTATGTTTCATTAAGTAGATATACCCATATCTGCTCAAGTCATCTGTGAAGGTGAGAAAATAACGATATCCGCCACGAGCCTCAATATTCATCGGACCACATACATCGGTATGTATGATTTCCAACAAATCTGTTGCTCTCTCCATAGTACCGGAGAATGGTGTTTTAGTCATCTTGCCCATGAGGCACGGTTCGCAAGTACCAAGTGATTCATAATCAAGTGGTTCCAAAAGTCCATCAGTATGGAGTTTCTTCATGCGCTTTACACCGATATGACCTAAACGACAGTGTCACAAATAAGTTGCACTTTCATTATCAACACTGCATCTTTTGGCTTCAACATTATGAATATGTGTATCACTACTATCGAGATTCATCAAAAATAGACCACTCTTCAAAGGTGCATGACCATAAAAGATATTACTCATATAAATAGAACAACCATTATTCTCTGATTTAAATGAATAACCGTCTCGCATCAAACAAGATCCAGATATAATGTTCATGCTCAACGCTGGCACCAAATAACAATTATTAGGTCTAATATTAATCCCGAAGGTAGATGTAGAGGTAGCGTGCCGACCGCGATCACATCGACTTTGGAACCGTTTCCCACGTGCATCGTCACCTCGTCCTTTGCCAGTGCCCGCTTATTCTGTAGTCCCTATTTCGAGTTGCAAATATTAGCAACAGAACCAGTATCAAATACCCAGGTGCTACTGCGAGCTCTAGTAAGGTACACATCAATAACATGTATATCACATATACCTTTGTTCACCTTGCCATCCTTCTTATCTGCCAAATACTTGGGGCAGTTCCGCTTCCAGTGACCAGTCTGCTTGCAGTAGAAGCACTCAGTTTCAGGCTTAGGTCCAGACTTGGGTTTCTTCTCCTGAGCAGCAACTTGCTTGTTGTTCTTCTTGAAGTTCCCCTTCTTCTTCCCTTTGCCCTTTTTCTTGAAACTAGTGGTCTTGTTAACCATCAACACTTGATGCTCCTTCTTGATTTCTACCTCCGCAGCTTTTAGCATTGCGAAGAGCTCGGGAATAGTCTTGTTCATCCCTTGCATATTATAGTTCATCATGAAGCTCTTGTAGCTTGGTGGCAGTGATTGGAGAATTCTGTCAATGACGCAATCATCCGGAAGATTAACTCCCAATTGAATCAAGTGATTATTAAACCCAGACATTTTGAGTATATGCTCACTGACACAACTATTCTCCTCCATCTTGCAGCTATAGAACTTATTGGAGACTTCATATCTCTCAATTCGGGCATTTGCTTGAAATATTAACTTCAACTCCTGGAACATCTCATATGCTCCATGACGTTCAAAACGTCGTTGAAGTCCCGATTCTAAGCCGTAAAGCATGGCACACTGAACTATCGAGTAGTCATCAGCTTTGCTCTGCCAGACGTTCATAACATCTGGTGTTGCTCCAGCAGCAGGCCTGGCACCCAGCGGTGCTTCCAGGACGTAATTCTTCTGAGCAGCAATGAGGATAATCCTCAAGTTACGGACCCAGTCCGTATAATTGCTACCATCATCTTTCAACTTTGCTTTCTCAAGGAACGCATTAAAATTCAACGGAACAACAGCACGAGCCATCTATCTACAATCAACATAAACAAGCAAGATACTATCAGGTACTAAGTTCATGATAAGTTTAAGTTCATTTAATCAAATTACTTAAGAACTCCCACTTAGATAGACATCCCTCTAATCTTCTAAGTGATTACGTGATCCAAATCAACTAAACCATAACCGATCATCACGTGAGATGGAGTAGTTTTCAATGGTGAACATCGTTATGTTGATCATAACTACTATATGATTCACGCTCGACCTTTCGGTCTCCGTGTTCCGAGGCCATATCTGCATATGCTAGGCTCGTCAAGTTTAACCTGAGTATTCTGCGTGTGCAAAACTGGCTTGCACCCGTTGTAGATGGACGTAGAGCTTATCACACCCGATCATCACGTGGTGTCTGGGCACGACGAACTTTGGCAACGGTGCATACTCAGGGAGAACACTTCTTGATAATTTAGTGAGAGATCATCTTATAATGCTACCGTCAATCAAAGCAAGATAAGATGCATTAAAGGATAAACATCTCATGCAATCAATATAAGTGATATGATATGGCCATCATCATCTTGTGCTTGTGATCTCCATCTCCGAAGCACCGTTATGATCACCATCGTCACCGGCGCGACACCTTGATCTCCATCGTAGCATCGTTGTCGTCTCGCCAATCTTATGCTTCCACGACTATCACTACCGTTTAGTAATAAAGTAAAGCATTACATCGCGATTGCATTGCATACAATAAAGCGACAACCATATGGCTCCTGCCAGTTGCCGATAACTCGGTTACAAAACATGATCATCTCGTACAATAAAATTCAGCATCATGCCTTGACCATATCACATCACAACATGCCCTACAAAAACAAGTTAGACGTCCTTTACTTTGTTGTTGCAAGTTTTACGTGGCTGCTACGGGCTTAAGCAAGAACCAATCTCACCTACGCATCAAAACCACAACGATAGTTTGTCAAATAGACTCCGTTTAACCTTCGCAAGGACCGGGCGTAGCCACACTTGGTTCAACTAAAGTTGGAGAGACTGTCGCCCGCAAGCCACCTGTGTGCAAAGCACGTCGGTGGAACCGGTCTCGCGTAAGCGTACGCGTAATGTTGGTCCGGGTCGTCTCGTCCAACAATACCGCCGAACCAAGTATGACATGCTGGTAGGCAGTATGACTTATATCGCCCACAACTCACTTGTGTTCTACTCGTGCAAATAACATCAAACCATAAAACCTAGGCTCGGATGCCACTGTTGGGGAACATAGTAATTTCAAAAAAATTCCTACGCACACGCAAGATCATGGTGATGCAAAGCAACGAGAGGGGAGAGTGTTGTCTACGTACCAACGTAGACCGACTGCGGAAGCGATCATACAACGTAGAGGAAGTAGTCGTACATTTTCCCGATCCGACCGATCCAAGCACCGTTACTCCGGCACCTCCAAGTTCTTAGCAGACGTACAGCTCGATGACGATCCACGGGCTCCAATCCAGCAAAGCGTCGGGGTAGAGTTCCGTCAGCACGACGGCGTGGAGACGATCTTGATGTTCTACTGTCGCAGGGCTTCGCCTAAGCACCGCTACAATATGATCGAGGTGGAATATGGTGGCAGGGGGCACCGCACATGGCTATGGAACGATCTCAATGATCAACTTGTGTGTCTAGAGGTGCCCCCTGCCTTCGTATATAAAGGAGCCAAGGGGGAGGGGTGCGGCCAGCCCTATGGAGGCGCAGGAGGAGTCCTACTCCTACCGGGAGTAGGACTTCCCCCCCCAATCCTAATTGGAATAGGATTCCCCGAGGGGGAAAGATAGAGAGGGGGGCCGGCCACCTCTCCTAGTCCTAATAGGACTAGGGGAGGGGGGAGGCGTGCAGCCCACCCTGGGCTGCCCCTTTCACCTTTCCACTAAAGCCCACTAAGGCCCATATGGCTCCCGGGGGGTTCCGGTAACCTCCCGGTACTCCGGTAAAATCCCGATTTCACCCGGAACACTTCCGATATCCAAACATAGGCTTCCAATATATCAATCTTTACGTCTCGACCATTTCGAGACTCCTCGTCATGTCCGTGATCACATCCGGGACTCCGAACAACCTTCGGTACATCAAAATGCATAAACTCATAGTAACTGTCATCGTAATGTTAAGCGTGCGGACCCTACGGTTCGAGAACAATGTAGACATGACCGAGACATGTCTCTGGTCAATAACCAATAGCGGGACCTGGATGCCCATATTGGCTCCTACATATTCTACGAAGATCTTCATCGGTCAGACCGCATAACAACATACGTTGTTCCCTTTGTCATCGGTATGTTACTTGCCCGAGATTCGATCGTCGGCATCCAATACCTAGTTCAATCTCGTTACCGGCAAGTCTCTTTACTCGTTCCGTAATACATCATCTCACAACTAACATCTTAGTTGCAATGCTTGCAAGGCTTATGTGATGTGCATTACCGAGAGGGCCCAGAGATACCTCTCCGACAATCGGAGTGACAAATCCTAATCTCGAAATACGCCAACCCAACATCTACCTTTGGAGACACCTGTAGAGCTCCTTTATAATCACCCTTTTACGTTGTGATGTTTGGTAGCGCACAAAGTGTTCCTCCGGTAAACGGGAGTTGCATAATCTCATAGTTATAGGAACATGTATACGTCATGGAGAAAAGCAATAACAACATACTAAACGATCGGGTGCTAAGCTAATGGAATGGGTCATGTCAATCAGATCATTCAACTAATGATGTGACCTTGTTAATCAAATAACAACTCTTTGTTCATGGTTAGGAAACATAACCATCTTTGATTAACGAGCTAGTCAAGTAGAGGCATACTAGTGACACTCTGTTTGTCTATGTATTCACACATGTATTATGTTTCCGGTTAATACAATTCTAGCATGAATAATAAACATTTATCATGATATAAGGAAATAAATAATAACTTTATTATTGCCTCTAGGGCATATTTCCTTCAGTAGGCTCCACACACCTTCACCATGTGCCCTATGCCCAAGACGTCACACCGGGATGTGTGGAATCCACAAGGCTCCCAACTACATATGTGCGCTGTCTACCCCTTAAAAACATCAGATTTTCATGGTAATCTTATGTTGCCCGAGGATCATTGAACCCTACTTTTATTCCTCTCAGGATCGATCATGCCAAATATGTCACCTCATATCGGGAGAATGCAAAGTCATCGTCGTCACCAACACTGATACGTGTCCAACGTATCTACTTTTCCAAAACACTTTTGCCCTTGTTTTGGACTCTAACTTGCATGATTTGAATGGAACTAACCCGGACTGACGTTGTTTTCAGCAGAACTGCCATGATGTTATTTTTGTGCAGAAATAAAAGTTCTCGGAATGGCCTGAAAATCCACAGAGACACGTTTTGGAATTAATAAAAAATATTGGCGAAAGAATTAGCATCAGGGGGCCCACACCCTGTCCACGAGGGTGCAGGGCGCCCCCTGGGGCATGCCCCCTACCTCATGGCCCCCCTGAGACTCCACCGACCTCAACTCCAACTCTATATATTCACGTTCGGGGAGAAAAAAATCAGAGAGAAGGATTCATCACGTTTTACGATACGGAGCCGCCGCCAAGCCCTAATCTTCATCGGGAGGGCTGATCTGGAGTCCGTTCGGGGGGTCTGGAGAGGGGAATTCGTCGCCATCATCATCATCATCAACCTTCCTCAGTTATCCGTCGCATATTCACGTAGGCTTGCTGGACGGTGATGGGTTGGATGAGATTTACCATGTAATCGAGTTAGTTTTGTTAGGGTTTGATCCCTAGTATCTATTATGTTCTAAGATTGATGTTGCTATGACTTTGCTATGCTTAATGCTTATCACTAGGGCCCGAGTGCCATGATTTCAGATCTGAACCTATTATGTTTTCATGAATATATGTGAGTTCTTGATCCTATCTTGCAAGTCAATAGTCACCTACTATGTATTATGATCCGGCAACCCCGAAGTGACAATAATCGGGACCACTCCCGGTGATGAACGTAGTTTGAGGAGTTCATGTATTCACTAAGTGTTAATGCTTTGGTCCGGTACTCTATTAAAAGAAGGCCTTAATATCCCTTAGTTTCCAATAGGACCCCGTTGCCACGAGAGGGTAGGACAAAAGATGTCATGCAAGTTCTTTTCCATAAGCACGTATGACTATATTCGGAATGCATGCCTACATTACATTGATGGACCGGAGCTAGTTCTGTGTCACCCTATGTTATAACTCTTGCATGAGGAATCGCATCCGACATAATTATCCATCATTGATCCATTGCCTACGAGCTTTTCACATATTGGTCTTTGCTTAGTTACTTTTCCGTTGCCGCTGTTACGATTGCTACAAAAACTACTACTGTTACTTTTGCCACCGTCACCGTTACTTCCATACTACTTTGCTACAAAATACTTTGCTACAGATATTAAGTCTTTCAGGTGTGGTTGAATTGACAACTCAACTGCTAATACTTGAGAATATTCTTTGGCTCCCCTTGTGTCGAATCAATAAATTTGGGTTGAATACTCTACCCTCGAAAACTGTTGCGATCCCCTATACTTGTGGGCTATCAAGACTATTTTCTGGTGCCGTTGCCGGGGAGCATAGCTCTATTCTTTGAGTCACTTGGGATTTATATCTGTTGATCACTATGAGGAACTTGAAAGATGAAAGAACCAAGATTTTTCCCTCAACTATGAGGGGAGGTAAGGAACTGCCATCTAGCTCTGCACTTGATCCACCTTCTGTTATGAGTAAATTTGCGACACCTACACCTGTTATTGATTCTGATATGTCACATATTATTGATGATGCCACTTCTGCTATGCATGATGCTTATGATGAAACTACTTCTATTATTGATAATACCATGCCATTAGGTGAATTTCTTGATGAACAACTTGCTAGGGTTAGAGAAAATGAAATTATTAAAACAGATAATATTGATGAAAATGATGATGAAGATTCTCCCCTTATATATGAATTACCTGATGTGCCTGAGGGTTATGTTATGGATGAAGAAACTGCTAGAGACCTTTTTGCTTGCAAAGATAGATATGATCTTAAGAAACTGTTAGCTAAGCTGAAAGATAAGTCTTTGAATGCTAGAATGAAATATGACCCTGCTTTTGTTACTTCACCTATCTGTATTTCTGATAAGGATTATGATTTCTCTGTCGATCCTGAGTTAATTACTTTGGTTGAATCTGATCCTTTTTATGGCTATGAATCTGAAACTGTTGTGGCACATCTTACTAAATTGAATGATATAGCCACCCTATTCACTCATGAGGAAAAAATTCGTTACTACTATATCCTTAAGTTATTTACGTTTTCATTAAAGGGTGATGCTAGAACATGGTTTAATTGTCTTGCTCCTGGTTGTGTGCGTAGTCCCCAGGATATGATTTATTACTTCTCTGCTAAATATTTCCCTGCTCATAAGAAACAAGCTGCCTTAAGGGAAATATATAATTTTGTGCAAATTGAAGAAGAGAGTCTCCCACAAGCTTGGGGAGGCTTCTCCGATTACTTAATGCTTTGCCTGATCATCCTCTCAAGAAAATGAAATACTTGATATCTTTTATAATGGACTAACCGATGCTTCCAGAGACCACCTGGATAGTTGTGTTGGTTGTGTTTTCAGGGAAAGAACTGTTGAGCAAGCTGAATTGCTATTGAGTAATGATAATGATTAGACACTTCCTGAACCAACTCCGAAAAAAGGGGTATTCTATTTCTCAGTCCTGAAGATATGCAAGAGGCAAAGAAATCTATGAAAGAAAAGGGTATTAAAGCTGAAGATGTTAAGAATTTACCACCTATTGAAGAAATACATGGTCTTAATAACCCGACACAGGTAGTAAAGGTAAATTCTCTCTATATACTTGATGAAGGTGATATTCCTCGTAATGAGTCTGCTAGCCAATGCTTGGATGAGTTTGATAATTTTATTGTTAAACAAGAAAGGTTCAATGCTTATGTTGGTAGACAATTGAAACACAATGCTTATATGATTGAACACTTGAGTGATTATATGTCTAGAGTTAAAGGTGACCTTAAACTTATTAGTAAACATGCTTCTATGGTTAACACTCAGGTAGAACAAGTGCTTAAAGCACAAGATGATTTGCTTAATGAATTAAATAATAAGAAAAACGATAATGTTGTTAGAGTTATGACTAGAGGGGTAAAATGACTTGGGAACCTCTGTATCCTGAGGGCCACCCTAAGAGAGTTGAGAAAGATTCTCAAAGAACTAATGTTGATGCACCTAGTCCTTCTAAGAAGAAGAAAAAAATGATAGGACTTTGCATGCTTCTAGTGAACATGTTGTTGACACACCTGAGAATCCCAATGATATTTCTATTTCTGATGTTGAAACACAATCTGGTAATGAACATGAACCTAGTGATAATGTTAATGATGATGTCCATATTGATGCTCAACCTAGCAATAACAATGATGTAGAGATTGAACCTGCTGTTGATCTTGATAACCCACAATCAAAGAATCAACGTTATGATAAGAGAGACTTTGTTGCTAGGAAGCACGGTAAAGAAAGAGAACCATGGGTTCAGAAACCCATGCCTTTTCCTCCTAAACCATCCAAGAAAAAGGATGATGAGGATTTTGAGCGCTTTGCTGAAATGATCAGACCTATCTTTTTGCGTATGTGTTTGACTGATATGCTTAAAATGAATCCTTATGCTAAGTATATGAAAGATATTGTTACAAACAAAAGAAAGATACCGAAAGCTGAAATTTCCACCATGCTTGCCAATTATACTTTTAAAGGTGGAATACCAAGAAACTAGGAGATCCAGGAGTACCAACTATACCGTGCTCCATTAAAAGAAACTATGTTAAAGCTGCTTTATGTTATCTTGGAGCCGGTGTTAGTGTTATGCCTCTCTCTTTATACCGTAGACTTGATTTGAATAAGTTGACACCTACTGAAATATCTTTGCAAATGACCGATAAATCAACTGCTATACATGTTGGTATCTGTGAGGATGTGCCTGTTGTGGTTGCAAATGTTACTATTTTAACGGACTTTGTTATTCTTGATATTACCTAGGACAGTAGTATGTCTATTATCCTTGGTAGACCCTTTTTGAATACCGCAGGGCCTGTTATTAATTGCAACAAAGGCAATGTCACTTTTCATGTTAATGGTAATGAGCATACGGTACACTTTCCGAGGAAACAACCTCAAGTCCATAGTATCAATTCTATTGAAAAAATTTCAACGATTACTATTGGAGGTTTTGAATTCCCTCTTCATACTGTTAGGAAGAAATATGATATTCTTATTGTTGGGGACATGCATATCCCCGTTGAGGTAACCTAGTGTTATTCAAAAATTCTCTGGTTTCATGTTATTCGAAAAGAGTTTGTCAACAAGACTTGATCAACCTTGTCAGTGGATTCCTTTTGATGAGCATGAGATGGATGAAGTTAGAAAGCACAACTTTTTGTACCTACCCTTTACTTTCTGTTATTTAGATTAAATAAAGCAAAAATAGTACTTTTTGTCTGTTTTCTGAATTATCCTTGCAATAAAAATACCCCAAAAATAAAAGTTCTCCAAATGTACTGAAAATGAAATATGATTTTTTGTAGAATATTTAAGAATTTCTGACACTGAGAACACACCAGGGGGACCCACCATTTGGCCACGAGAGTGAAGGGCGCGCCCCCTACCTCGTGGGCCCCATGTGGACCCCCTCCACTTATTCCAGCACCCACACACTTCGTCTTCCTCCAGAAAAAATCATCCCATAGATCAAACCCGTGTTCTAGCTCATCTTGCTGCCATTTTCGATCTCCTTGCTCAAAGCTCCATTCACAGAACTGTTTGGGGAGATTGTTCTTCGATATGTAACTCCCCCAATGGTCCAATTAGTTTACGTTCTAGTGCTTTATTTATTGCAATTTTTTGCTGCTAAGGTGACCCTGTTCTTGAGATTGCATATCAAATTTATATGGTCCAAATTAAGTAGTTTTAATGCATGATATAGTCTCTAGGCACTTGTGGGAGTAATTGCTATCAATCTTGTTGAGTTTGGTTCACTTTTATTTTGAGTCTAAAAATTTCAGAAATTTTCAGAGGAAGAAAATGTTGAAGATATTGTTGAGAGGCTCTTCAACCGAAGCTCGAAGGATAAGCAGAATGAGGAGAATAAAAAGCCCAAATACAATCTTCCTCGCACTACGGAGGTTCGGCCGTGCGAATGGCCTTGTGACGCGTTCTTGAGAGCCGCCAGAATTCATGATGACTTTTATTACTTGGTTGAGAATGCAGGTTCACCGACTTCCTCCATGACTAGCGCGAACAGTATCTCCTACTCACTAATATTTTCGTGCAAATTTTTTATTTCCATGCTAAGAAATCACCACCTTCAGTGGAGTTTCACTTATATGATGAGGTTAAGGAGATGTCACTCCATGATTTTTGTCGGGTCTGCAAGATACCCTTTGTAGGCAGCATAGAGGAACCACATCGTAGTGATGTGGATGGATTTATTGATAGAATTGCTGTAGGGGAAATGAGAAAAGTTTCAGATGCAAGAATTACTAGTATACATTTTCCTGTTCTACGTTACTTTGCGATATTTGCTAGTAGATGCTTAATTGGTCGCGGGAACAGTGGAAATCTTAGTGCACCTGATATTGCTATTTTGCGCCATGCTTTGTTTCGTGATACAACTTTCATCTTAGGCGCTATTGTTGCTAAACGATTAAATTTGAACCGTACAAAGGGCCCCATCTTCGGAGGCATCTTTGCTTCATGCCTTGCTGAACACTTTGAGATACCTATTAGGCATTATGAGAAAGAGGAAAAGGTGTTGCCCCCTATTTTTCTAGATTATAAGAGTATGGTAGCACATGATTTTATTGTTAAAAATAAGAAGAAGATGCTTAAGTATAATTTAATATTTGATAAAACTCACTGTGAGATTATTACCTTGCATGCACCCTCTTTGTTTAACATACTTCCAGGCGCGTACCTCATCTTACCCGAGGCCATTTATGCATACTGGAGGTTGACACAAGTCCCAGAGCCTGAGCCTGAGCCACCACTTGACCCTTATCGACAGTTTGTTTATCAGTGGGTTCCAGAGGAGATGACTAACCAGTGGCACCCTGAGGACCCTCCTCAATACACCGGAGAGAGTAGCTTTGATCCGTGGGCATAGACCAACTTAGGCTAAAAGCCTAAGCTTGGGGGAGTACGTATTTCTCACCGACATTACATTCATGTTCACACACTCATTCTAGTTGTCGGTGCTCATACTTTTTCATTGTACTATCCATGCTAGTTTATTTTCTTTTCTAAGCCTTCTTCTTGTGTGTTTGAAAAACCTTAATAAAAACAAAAAAAATAGTTGTAGCTTTTAGCTAGTTTACTTTCCATGCCTGTAGTAGTAGTAATTAAAATAAAACCAAAAAATATTTCTCGTTGTTCTTTTGCTTGTTGGGAGCTTTCCCATGTAAATAGTTTTATTTCTTTTCTTATTATTTGGGGGTCGAGAGGAGAAGACCATGATGAAAATGTTGAGTGACTCTCATTCGCATTACTATTGACTTAACCAAGAGCCCATATTACCTTGTCTTGTCCCTTGTATTAAATGCTTGCAGATTCCAACTAAGTCCAATGCACGTGCACTATTATTATTATCCACACCGTTCGGTCATGCGAGTGAAAGGCAATAATGACGATATATGATGGACTGATTGAGATGAGAGAAGCTGGTATAAACTCGACCTATCTTGTTTTTGTAAATATGATTAGTTCATCGTTCCTGATTCAGCCTATTATGATTGAAACATGTTTGCAAGGACAATTAGAGATTATAGTTCCTCATGCCATGCTTAATTAGCTAAGAGTTTATAATGGTTTACCTTGCGTGCCAACATGCTATTGAAATGGTTGTGATGTGGTATGATAGGATGGTATCCTCCTTTGAACGATTCGAGTGGCTTGACTTGGCACATGTTCACGCATGTAGTTGAAACAAAATCAACATAGCCTCCACGATATTTATGTTCATGGTGATTTATATCCTACTCATGCTTGCACTCATTGTTGATTAATCTTAATGCATGTTCATGACTGTTGTCGCTCTCTAGTTGGTTGATACGTCTCCAACGTATCTATAATTTTTGATTGTTCCATGCTATTATATTATCTGTTTTGGATGTTGAATGGGCTTTATTATGCACTTTTATATTATTTTTGGGACTAACCTATTAATTGAAGGCCCAGTGCAAATTGTTGTTTTTTTTGCCTATTTCAGTGTTTCGTAGAAAAGGAATATCAAACGGAATCCAAACGGAATGAAACCTTCGCGAGGATCTTTTTTTGGAACAAACACAATCTAGGAGACTTGGAGTGGAGGTCAAGGAAGCCACGAGGCGGCCACGAGGTAGGGCGGCGCACCCCCACCCTCGTGGGCCCCTCGTAGCTCCACCGACCTACTTCTTTCGCCTATATATACTCTTATACCCTGAAAACATCCAGGGGAGCCACGAAACCACTTTTCCACTGCCGCAACCTTCTGTACCCGTGAGATCCCATCTGGAGACCTTTTCCGGCGATCTGCCGGAGGGGGATTCGATCATGGAGGGCTTCTACATCAACACCATAGCTTCTCCGATGATGTGTCAGTAGTTTACCACAGACCTTTGGGTCCATAGTTATTAGCTAGATGGCTTCTTCTCTCTCTTTGGTTCTCAATACAAAGTTCTCCTAGATGTTCTTGGAGATCTATTCAATGCAATACTTTTTGCGGTGTGTTTGCTGAGATCCGATGAATTGTGGGTTTATGATCAAGTTTATCTATGAACAATATTTGATTATTCTCTGAATTCTTATATGCATGATTTGATATCTTTGCAAGTCTCTTCGAATTATCAGTTTGGTTTGGCCTACTAGATTGATCTTTCTTGCAAAGGGAGAAGTGCCTAGCTTTGGGTTCAATCTTGTGCTGCTCCATCGCAGTGACAGAAAGGGAACCGACACGTATTGTATTGTTTCCATTGAGGATAACAAGATGGGGTTTATATCATATTGCTTGAGTTTATCCCTCTACATCATGTCATCTTGCCTAATGCATTACTATGTTCTTATGAACTTAATACTCTAGATGCATGCTAGATAGTAGTCGATGTGTGGAGTAATAGTAGTAGATGCAGAATCGTTTCGGTCTACTTGACACAGACGTGATGCCTATGTTTATGATCATGCCTAGATATTCTCATAACTATGCACTTTTCTATCAATTGCTCGGCAATAATTTGTTCACCCATCGTAATATATGCTATCTTGAGAGAAGCCACTAGTGAAACCTATGGCCCCCGGGTCTACTTTACATCATATAATTTTCTGATCTACAATTCCAGTTTACTTTTTATTTTGCAATCTTTACTTTCCAATCTATACAAAAATACCAAAAACATTTATATCTTTATCAGATCTCACTTTTGCAAGTGGCCATGAAGGGATTGACAACCCCTTTATCGCGTTGGTTGCAAGGTTCTTATTTGTTTGTGCAGGTACTAGGCGATTTGCGTGTAGTATCCTATTGGATTGATACCTTGGTTCTCAAAACCGAGGGAAATACTTATGCTACTTTGCTGCATCATCCTTTCCTCTTCAAGGGAAAACAAACACATGCTCAAGAGGTAGCATTGGTCGCTTCCCAGTCTCTTTCCAGCCTTCACTTGTACTAAGCGGGAATACTGCTTGTGCATTCACTTCCAAAAACCCCAAAGTTATTCCATATGAGTCCACCATACCTTCCTATATGTGGTATTTACTTGCCGTTCCAAGTAAATTTGTATGTGCCAAATTCTAAACCTTCAAATGAAATTCTATTTTGTATGCTCAAATAACTCATGTATCAACTAGGGCTGTCTATATCTTCCATGCTAGGTGGGTTATTCTCACGATGAGTGGACTCCGCTCATCACTCACGAGAAAATGGCCAGTAACCGGGATGCCTAGTCCCATGCTCAAATCAAAATAATTGCAAACAAAACTCCCCTAGGATTGTTGTTAGTTGTAGGCACCCATTGTTTCGGACATGCCATGGATTGATGTTTGTTGGTGGTGGGGGAGTATAAACTTTACCATTCTGTTTGGGAACCGCCTATAATGTGTGTAGCATGGAAGATATTGAGATATCTTGGTTGTTATGTTGACAATGAAATTATACCACTCAAAATATTATTTATCTCTGTTTATAAACTCGAGCTCTAGCACCTCTGCAAATCCCTACTTCCCTCTACGAAGGGCCTATCTATTTACTTTTATGTTGAGTCATCATCTTCTTATTAAAAAGCACCAGTTGGAGAGCACCGCTGTCATTCTCATGCATTACTATTAATTTACATTGAGTATGACTGTGATAGGATCTCTTTTACCATGAATTACAATGTCTAGTCAGTCCTTGATCTTTAGGGGTGCTCTGCATTTATGTTTTGCGGTCTCAGAAAGGGCTAGCAAGATACCATCTTGTTATATCATATTATGATTGTTTTGAGAAAGTGGTGTCATCCGAGATTTATTATTTTGCTTGCTAGTTGATTATGCCATTGATACGTCCATTTTGCATCATGCTTTTATATCGATATTTATTGCATTATGGGCTGTTATTACACGTTATGTCACAATACTTATGCCTATTATCTCTTATTTTACAAGGTTTACATGAAGAGGGGGAATGCCGGCAGCTGGAATTCTCGGCTGGAAAAGGAGCAAATATTAGAGAGCTATTCTGCACAACTCCAAAAGTCCTGAAACTTCACAGGAGCACGTTTCAGAATATATAAAAAATATTGGGCGAAATAAGTACCAGAGGGGGGCCACCCACCGCCCACGAGGGTGGGGGGTGCGCCCTACCCCTTGGGCGCGCCCTCTGCCTCGTGGGCCCCCTGGCAGCCCTCTGATGCCCATCTTTTGCTATATGGAGTCTTTCATCGAGGAAAAAATCATAAGCAAGCTTTCGGGAAGAAACTCCGCCGCCACGAGGCGGAACCTTGGCGGAACCAATCTAGGGCTCTGGCGGAGCTGTTCTGCCGAGGAAACTTCCCTCCGGGAGGGGGAAATCATCACCATCGTCATCACCAACGATCCTATCATCGGGAGGGGGTCAATATCTATCAACATCTTCACCAGCACCATCTCATCTCAAACCCTAGTTCATCTCTTGTTTCCAATCTTTGTCCCAAAACCTCAAATTAGTATCTGTGGGTTGCTAGTAGTGTTGATTACTCCTAGTAGTTGATGCTAGTTGGTTTACTCAGTGGAAGATCATATGTTCAGATCCATTATGCATATTATTATCCCTCTGATTATGAACATGAATATGATTTGTGAGTATTTACGTTTGTTCCTGAGGTCATAAGAGAAGTCTTGCTATAAGTAGTCATGTGAATTTGGTATTCGTTCGATATTTTGATGAGATGCATGTTGTCTTCCCTCTAGTGGTGTCATGTGAATGTTGACTACATGACACTTCACCATTGTTTGGGCCTAGAGGAAGGCATTGGGAAGTAATAAGTAGATGATGGGTTGCTAGAGTGACAGAAGCTTAAACCCTAGTTTATGCGTTGCTTCGTAAGGGGCTGATTTGGATCCATATGTTTCATGCTATGGTTAGGTTTACCTTAATACTTCTGTTGTAGTTGCGGATGCTTGCAATAGGGGTTAATCATAAGTGGGATGCTTGTCCAAGTAAGAACAGTACCCAAGCACCGGTCCACCCACATATCAAATTATCAAAGTACCGAACGCGAATCATATGAATGTGATGAAAACTAGCTTGACGATAATTCCCATGTGTCCTAGGGAGCGTTTTCCTTTATATAGGAGTTTGTCCAGGCTTGTCCTTTGCTACAAAAAGGATTGGGCCATCTTGCTGCACCTTATTTACTTTTACTATTTGTTACCCGTTACCAATTACCTTATCACAAAACTATCTGTTACCGATAATTTCAGTGCTTCCAGAGAATACCTTGCTGAAAACCGCTTATCATTTCCTTCTACTCCTCGTTGGGTTCGACACTCTTACTATCGAAAAGGCTACGATAGAGCCCCTACACTTGTGGGTCATCAGCCATTGATATGAGTAAACATGCGACCTAAATGTTATTTTTTTGACAGAAAGACTGTAAGGGAACCCCCTACAGTATAATTGGTGCAACAAACCCAAATTGCAAGTACCATGCCTTGAACCTGGGTGGGTGGGAAGGCATCAGCCCCTTCACACCACTAGGCTATGCCTTAGTCTGCCTAAATGTTATTATGAATATGGTTAGTTCATAATCTTTGCTGAAAACTTGAATGCTGGCTTTACATATTTGCAACAACAAGATCAAACAGAGTATGTAAAAGTTTTTCTTTATCACTTTTAGTTTGTCAACTGAATTGCTTGAGGACATGCAAAGGTTTAAGCTTGGGGGAGTTGATACGTCTTCAACGTATCTACTTTTCCAAATACTTCTGCCCTTGTTTTGGACTCTAACTTGCATGATTTGAATGGAACTAACCCGGACTGACGCTGTTTTCAGCAGAACTGCCATGGTGTTATTTTTGTGCAGAAATAAAAGTTCAAGGAATGACTTGAAAATCCAAGGAGACACGTTTTGGATTTAATAAAAAATACTAGCGAAAGAATCAGCATCAGGGGGCCCACACCCTGTCCATGAGGGTGCAAGGCGCCCACCTGGGGAGCGCCCCCCTGTCTCGTGGCCCCCCTGAGACTCTACCGACCTCAACTCCAACTCTATATATTCATGTTCGGGGAGAAAAAAATCAGAGAGAAGGATTCATCACGTTTTACGATACAGAGCCGCCACCAAGCCCTAATCTTCATCAGGAGGGCTGATCTGGTGTTCGTTCGGGGCTCCGAATAGGGGAGTTCGTCGCCATCGTCATCATCACCCTTCCTGCATCACCAATTTCATGACGCTCACCGCCGTGCGTGAGTAATTCCATTGTAGGCTTGCTGGACAGTGATGGGTTGGATGAGATTTATGATGACCCATAAGTATAGGGGATCTACTGTAGTCCTTTCGATAAGTAAGAGTGTCGAACCCAACGAGGAGCAGAAGGAAATGATAAGCAATTTCTAGTAAGGTATTCTTTGCAAGCACTGAAATTATCAGTAACAGATAGTTTTGTGATAAGGTAATTTGTAACGGGTAACAAGTAATAAAAGTAAATAAGGTGCAACAAGATGGCCCAATCCTTTTTGTAGCAAAGGACAAGCCTAGAAAAACTCTTATATTAAGTAAAGCGCTCCCAAGGACACATGGGAATTATCGTCAAGCTAGTTTTCATCACGCTCATATGATTCGCGTTCGGTACTTTGATAATTTGATATGTGGGTGGACCGGTGCTTGGGTACTGCCCTTCCTTGGACAAGCATCCCACTTATGATTAACCCCTCTTGCAAGCATCCACAACTTCAAAAGAAGTATTAAGGTAAACCTAACCATGGCATGAAACATATGGATCCAAATAAGCCCCTTACGAAGCAACGCATAAACTAGGGTTTAAGCTTCTATCACTCTAGCAACCCATCATCTACTTATTACTTCCCAATGCCTTCCCCTAGGCCCAAATAATGGTGAAGTGTCATGTAGTCGACGTCCACATGACACCACTAGAGGAGAGACAACATACATCTCATCAATATATCGAACGAATACCAAATTCACATGACTACTTATAGCAAGACTTCTCCCATGTCCTCATGAACAAAGGTAACTACGCACAAAGCATATTTATGTTCATAATCGGAGGGGTATTAATATGCATAAAGGATCTGAACATATGATCTTCCACCAAGTAAACCAACTAGCATCAACTACAAGGAGTAATCAACACTACTAGCAACCCACATGTACCATTCTAAGGTTTTGAGACAAAGATTGGATACAAGAGATGAACTAGGGTTTGAGACGAGATGGTGCTGGTGAAGATGTTGATGGAGATTGACCCCCTCCCGATGAGAGGATCGATGGTGATGACGATGGTGATGATTTCCCCCTCCCGGAGGGATATTTCCCCGGCAGAACAGCTCCGCTGGAGCCCTAGATTGGTTTCGCCAAGGTTCCGCCTCGTGGCGGCGAAGTTTCGTCCCTTGAGATTTCTTATGATTTTTTTCCAGGGAGAAAGACCTCATATAGCCAAATATGGGTACCGGAGGCCTGCCAGGGGGCCCACGAGGCAGGGGGCGTGCCTAGGGAGTAGGGCGCCCCCACCCTCGTGGATGGTGGGTAGCCCCCCTCTGGTGCTTCCTTCACCCAATATTTTATATATATTCTGTAACTGACTTCCATGAAGTTCCAGGACTTTTGGAGTTGTGCATAATAGGTCTCTAATATTTGCTCCTTTTCCAGCCCAGAATTCCAGCTGCCATCATTCTCCCTCTTCGTGTAAACCTTGTAAAATAAGAGAGAATAGGCATAAGTACTGTGACATAATGTGTAATAGCAGCCCACAATGCAATAAATATTGATATAAAAGCATGATGCAAAATGGACTTATCAACTCCCCCAAGCTTAGACCTCGCTTGTCCTCAAGTGGAAGCCGATATCGAAAAATATGTCCACATGTTTAAAGATAGAGGTGTCGATAAAATAAAATACAGACATGAGGGCATCATGATAATTCTTAGAACAACACACACACATATTGCCATATGATTTCTTATGCTAAAGTAACAATTCATTCACAATTTCAAGTATGAATCAGAAACTTCATTGAAAACTAACAAACTATAATCTCAGTCATTGAAGCAATTGCAATTTATCATAACATCGGAAAGAGTCAATATAAGAGCTTTTCAGCAAGTCCACATACTCAACTATCTTTAGTCTTTCACAATTGCTAACACTCACGCAATATTTATGTGTATGAAGTTTTAACCGGACACAGAGAAAGATAGGGGCTTATAGTTTTTCCTCCCAACCTTTTACCTCATGGGTAATGTCAACAATAATAGTTCATGAAAACTCACATCCAATTAGCTATATATACCAGGATCTTTCCAACACACTGTGCTTGCCAAAGGATAAAATGTAAAAAGGAAATGTGAAGATCACCATGACTCTTGTATAAAGTATAAGACAAGAATAAAAGATAGGCCCTTCGCAGAGGGAAGCAGAGGTTGTCATGTGTTTTTATGGTTGGATGCACAAAATCTTAATGCAAAAGAACATCACTTTACATTGCCACTTGTGATATGGACCTTTATTATGCAGTCCGTCACTTTTATTTCTTCCACATCACAAGTTCGTATAAAGCTTATTTTCTCCACACTAATAAATCATACATATTTAGAGAGCAATTTTTATTGCTTGCAACAATGACAACTTACTTGAAGGATCTTACTCAATCCATAGGTAGATATGGTGGACTCTCATGGCAAAACTGGGTTTAAGGATATTTGGAAGCACACGTAGTATCTCTACTTGGTGTAAAGAATTTGGCTAGCATGGGAGGGAAAGGCAAGCTCAACATGTTGGATGATCCATGACAATATAATTTATTTCGAATGTAAGAAAACATAACCCATTACGTTGTCTTCCTTGCCCAACATCAACTTTTAGCATGTCATATTTTAATGAGTGCTCACAATCATAAAAGATGTCCAAGATAGTATATTTATATGTGAGAACCTCTCTTTCTTTATTACTTCCTATTAATTGCAACGATGACCAAAACTATGTTTGACAACTCTCAACAACTTTTATTCATCATACTCTTTATATGTGAAGTCATTACTCTCCATAAGATCAATATGATATCTTTATTTCTTTTTATTCTTACTTTTATTCCCTCAAGATCATAGCAATATAACCAAGCCCTTGACTCAACACAAATCTTTATTATATATAGCTCACGGACTCGATTACATAGAAGGATCATAAAGCAAAACTCCAAACTAGATCATACTAAGACTTTATTCTACTAGATCAAGATATTACCAAAGGATCGAACTAAGAAAAATGATAAAGATAAAAAGTGTGATGGTGATACAATACCGGGGCACTCTCCCAAGCTTGGCAGTTGCCAAGGGGAGTGCCCATACCTGATACTTAGTTCTCCTTCTTCGGAGGTGGAGGAGATGGTGATGATGATGACAATTGTGCCTTCAACTTTTTCATAATGTAATTGAGAAGAGCGATCTCCTCCTTTAAATCATCGACCTCTAGTTCCAGCGTCAATATCTTGTCGCATAAATCTCCTTAGGTTTTCTGCCGAAAACGAGAAGGAATAGATGGGTTGTTAGACAGTTTAGCCCTCTTAGGGAGACTAGACTTCTTGAACTTCACGTGCATATCCCTAGGTTGAGGTAGAGGAACATCCTCCTCCTCCGAACTTGAATCATTGATCCTCCTTAAATGAGCATCCTCCTCATCATCCGTAGTTCGACCACAAGGAGATAGGTCCCCATAGGTATTTGGGTCAGCAATGAGATGTGAGACATAGCTCTCTCCGTCAGAGTCTTGAGATGACATTGAAGGAAATATGCCCTAGAGGCAATAATAAAGTTATTATTTATTTCCTTATATCATGATAAATGTTTATTATTCATGCTAGAATTGTATTAACCGGAAACATAATACATGTGTGAATACATAGACAAACAAAGTGTCACTAGTATGCCTCTACTTGACTAGCTCGTTGATCAAAGATGGTTATGTTTCCTAACCATAGACATGAGTTGTCATTTGATTAACGGGATCACATCATTAGGAGAATAATGTGATTGACTTGACCCATTCCGTTAGCTTAGCACTTGATTGTTTAGTTTGTTGCTATTGCTTTCTTCATCACTTATACATGTTCCTATGACTATGAGATTATGCAACTCCCGTTTACCGGAGGAACACTTTGTGTGCTACCAAACGTCACAACGTAACTGGGTGATTATAAAGGTGCTCTACAGGTGTCTCCAAAGGTACTTGTTGGGTTGGCGTATTTCGAGATTAGGATTTGTCACTCTGATTGTGGGAGAGGTATCTCTGGGCCCTCTCGGTAATGCACATCACTTAAGCCTTGCAAGCATTGCAACTAATGAGTTAGTTGCGGGATGATGTATTACAGAACGAGTAAAGAGACTTGCCGGTAACGAGATTGAACTAGGTATTGAGACACCGACGATCGAATCTCGGGCAAGTAACATACCGATGACAAAGGGAACAACGTATGTTGTTATGCGGTCTGACCGATAAAGATCTTTGTAGAATATGTGGGAGCCAATATGAGCATCCATGTTCCGCTATTGGTTATTGACCGGAGACGTGTCTCAGTCATGTCTACATAGTTCTCAAACCCGTACGGTCCGCACGCTTAACGTTTCGATGATGGTTATATTATGAGTTTATGAGTTTTGATGTACCGAAGGTTGTTCAGAGTCCCGGATGTGATCACGGACATGACGAGGAGTCTCGAAATGGTCGAGACATGAAGATTGATATATTGGACGGCTATATTCGGACACCGGAATGGTTCCGGGGGTTATGGGATATATACTGGAGTACCGGGCGGTTACCGGAACCCCCCCGGGGTTATTGGGCCTCATGGGCCCAAAGTGGTGGAAGAGGAGAGGCAGTCGGAGGTGGCGCACGGCCCCCCTTGCCCCAATCCGAATTGGGAAAGGGGAGGGGGCGCGACCCCCCTTCTCCTTCCTTCTCTCCACCTCCTCCTTCCCCCTTCTAGTTGGAATAGGAAAGGGGGCAAAACCTACTTCGAGTAGGATTGCCCCCCCTTGGGTGCGCCTCCTCCTCTTGGCTGGCCCCCTCCTCCTCCCCCCTTTATATACGGAGGAGGGGGGCACCCCATAGACACAACAATTGATCAAGTTGATTTTTTAGCCGTGTGCGATGCCCCCCTCCACGATAGTCCACCTCGATAATACTGTAGCGGTGCTTAGGCGAAGCCCTGCATCGGTAGAACATCAACATCGTCACCACGCCGTCGTGCTGACGAAACTCTCCCTCAACACTCGGCTGGATCAGAGTTCGAGGGACGTCATCGGGCTGAACGTGTGTTGAACTCGGAGGTGTCGTGCGTTCGGTACTTGATCGGTCGGATCGTGAAGACGTACAACTACATCAACCACGTTGTGCTAATGCTTCCGCTTTCGGTCTACGAGGGTACGTAGACAACACTCTCCCCTCTCGTTGCTATGCATCACCATGATCTTGCGTGTGCATAGGAATTTTTTTGAAATTACTACGTTCCCCAACAGTGGCATCCGAGCCAGGTTTTATGCGTTGATGTCATATGCACGAGTAGAACACAAGTGAGTTGTGGGCGATAAAAGTCATACTGCTTACCAGCATGTCATACTTTGGTTCGGCGGTATTGTTGGATGAAGCGGCCCGGACCGACATTACGAGTACGCTTACGCGTGACTGGTTCTACCGATGTGCTTTGCACACAGGTGGCTGGCAAGTGTCAGTTTCTCCAACTTTAGTTGAACCAAGTGTGGCTATGCCCGGTCCTTGCGACGGTTAAAACAACACCAACTTGACAAACTATCGTTGTGGTTTTGATGCGTAGGTAAGAACGGTTCTTGCTCAGCCTGTAGCAGCCATGTAAAACTTGCAACAACAAAGTAGAGGACGTCTAACTTGTTTTTGCAGGGCATGTTGTGATGTGATATGGTCAAGACATGATGCTAAATTTTATTGTATGAGATGATCATGTTTTGTAACCAAGTTATCGGCAACTGGAAGGAGCCATATGGTTGTCGCTTTATTGTATGCAATGCAATCGCCCTGTAATGCTTTACTTTATCACTAAGCGGTAGCGATAGTCGTAGAAGCATAAGATTGGCGATACGACAATGATTCTACGATGGAGATCAAGGTGTCGCGCCGGTGACGATGGTGATCATGACGGTGCTTCGGAGATGGAGATCACAAGCACAAGATGATGATGGCCATATCATATCACTTATATTGATTGCATGTGATGTTTATCTTTTATGCATCTTATCTTGCTTTGATTGACGGTAGCATTATAAGATGATCTCTCACTAAATTTCAAGATAAAAGTGTTCTCCCTGAGTATGCACCATTGCCAAAGTTCGTCGTGCCCGGACACCACGTGATGATCGGGTGTGATAAGCTCTATGTCCATCTACAACGGGTGCAAGCCAGTTTTGCACACGCGGAATACTCGGGTTAAACTTGACGAGCCTAGCATATGCAGATATGGCCTCGGAACACTGATACCAAAAGGTCGAGCATGAATCATATAGTAGATATGATCAACATAGTGATGTTCACCATTGAAAACTACTCCATTTCACGTGATGATCGGTTATGGTTTAGTTGATTTGGATTGCGTGATCACTTAGAAGATTAGAGGGATGTCTTTATAAGTGGGAGTTCTTAAGTAATATGATTAATTGAACTTAAATTTATCATGAACTTAGTACCTGATAGTATCATGCTTGTCTATGTTGATTGTAGATAGATGGCCCGTGCTGTTGTTCCGTTGAATTTTAATGCGTTCCTTGAGGAAGCAAAGTTGAAAGATGATGGTAGCAATTACACGGACTGGGTCCGTACCTTGAGGATTATCCTCATTGCTGCATAGAATAATTACGTCCTGGAAGCACCGCTAGGTGCCATGCCTGCTGCAGGAGCAACACCAGATGTTATGAACGTCTGGCAGAGCAAAGCTGATGACTACTCGATAGTTCAGTGTGCCATGCTTTACGGCTTAGAACCGGGTCTTCAATGACATTTTGAACGTCATGGAGCATATGAGATGTTCCAGGAGTTGAAGCTAATATTTCAAGCAAATGCCCGGATTGAGAGATATGAAGTCTCCAATAAGTTCTACAGCTGCAAAATGGAGAATAGTTCTGTCAGTGAGCATATACTCAAAATGTCTGGGTATCATAATCACTTAACTCAACTGGGAGTTAATCTTCCTGTTGATAGTGTCATTGACAGAGTTCTTCAATCATTGCCACCAAGCTACAAAAGCTTTGTGATGAACTATAATACGCAAGGGATGAATAAGACTATTCCCGAGCTCTTCGCGACGCTAAAGGCTGCGGAGGTAGAAATCAAGAAGGAGCATCAAGTCTTGATGGTCAATAAGACCACTAGTTTCAAGAAAAAGGGCAAAGGGAAGAAGAAGGGGAACTTCAAGAAGAACAGCAAGCAAGTTGCTGCTCAGGAGAAGAAACCCAAGTCTGGACCTAAGCCTGAAACTGAGTGCTTCTACTGCAAGCAGACTGGTCACTGGAAGCGGAACTGCCCCAAATATTTGGTGGATAAGAAGGATGGCAAGGTGAACAAAGGTATATGTGATATACATGTTATTGATGTGTACCTTACTAGAGCTCGCAGTAGCACCTGGGTATTTGATAATGGTTCTGTTGCTAATATTTGCAACTCGAAACAGGGACTACAGATTAAGCGAACACTAGCAAAGGACGAGGTGACGATGCGCATGGGAAATGGTTCCAAAGTCGATGTGATCGCGGTCGGCATGCTACCTCTACATCTACCTTCGGGATTAGTATTAGACCTAAATAATTGTTATTTGGTGCCAGCGTTGAGCATGAACATTATATCTGGATCTTGTTCGATGCGAGACGGTTATTCATTTAAATCAGAGAATAATGGTTGTTCTATTTATATGAGTAATATCTTTTATGGTCATGCACCCTTGAAGAGTGGTCTATTTTTGATGAATCTCGATAGTAGTGATACACATATTCATAATGTTGAAGCCAAAAGATGCAGTGTTGATAATGATGGTGCAACTTATTTATGGCACTGCCGTTTAGGTCATATCGGTTTAAAGCGCATGAAGAAACTCCATACTGATGGACTCTTGGAACCACTTGATTATGAATCACTTGGTACTTGCTAACCGTGCCTCATGGGCAAGATGACTAAAACGCCGTTCTCCGGTACTATGGAGAGAGCAACAAATTTGTTGGAAATCATACATACAGATGTATGTGGTCCGATGAATGTTGAGGCTCGTGGCGGATATCATTATTTTCTCACCTTCACAGATGATTTAAGCAGATATGGGTATATCTACTTAATGAAACATAAGTCTGAAACATTTGAAAAGTTCAAAGAATTTCAGAGTGAAGTTGAAAATCATCGTAACAAGAAAATAAAGTTTCTAGGATCTGATCATGGAGGAGAATATTTGAGTTACGAGTTTGGTTTACATTTGAAACAATGCGAAATAGTTTCGCAACTCACGCCACCCGGAACACCACAGCGTAATGGTGTGTCCGAACATCGTAATCGTACTTTACTAGATATGGTGCGATCTATGATGCCTCTTACTGATTTACCGCTATCGTTTTGGGGTTATGCTTTAGAGGCGGCCACATTCACGTTAAATAGGGCACCATCGAAATCCGTTGAGACGACGCCTTATGAACTGTGGTTTGGCAAGAAACCAAAGTTGTCGTTTCTTAAAGTTTGGGGCTGCGATGCTTATGTGAAAAAACTTCAACCTGATAAGCTCGAACCCAAATCGGAGAAATGTGTCTTCATAGGATACCCAAAGGAGACTGTTGGGTACACCTTCTATCACAGATCCGAAGGCAAGACATTCGTTGCTAAGAATGTATCCTTTCTAGAGAAGGAGTTTCTCTCGAAAGAAGTGAGTGGGAGGAAAGTAGAACCTGATGAGGTAACTGTACCTGCTCCCTTATTAGAAAGTAGCTCATCACATAAACCGGTTCCTGTGACGACTATACCAATTAGTGAGGAAGTTAATGATGATGATCATGAAACTTCAGATTAAGTTATTACGGAACCTCGTAGATCAACTAGAGTAAGATTTGCGCCAGAGTGGTACGGTAATACTGTTCTGGAAGTCATGTTACTAGACCATGATGAACCTACGAACTATGAAGAAGCGATGGTGAGCCCAGATTCCGCAAAATGGCTTGAGGCCATGAAATCTGAGATGGGATCCACGTATGAGAACAAAGTGTGGACTTTGGTTGACTTTCCTGATGATCGGCAAGCAATTGAGAATAAATGGATCTTCAAGAAGAAGACTGACGCTGATGGTAATGTTACTGTCTATAAAGCTCGACTTGTTGCGAAAGGTTTTCAACAAGTTCAAGGGATTGACTACGATGAGACCTTCTCACCCGTAGTGATGCTTGAGTCTGTCCGAATCATGTTAGCAATTGCCGCATTTTATGATTATGAAATTTGGCAGATGGATGCAAAAGTGCATTCCTGAATGGATTTCTGGAAGAAGAGTTGTATATCATGCAACCGAAAGGTTTTGTTGATCCAAAGGAAGCTAACAAAGTGTGCAAGCTCCAGCGATCCATTTATGGACTGGTGCAAGCCTCTCGGAGTTGGAATAAACGCTTTGATAGTGTGATCAAAGCATTTGGTTTTGTACAGACTTTTGGAGAAGCCTGTATTTACAAGAAAGTGAGTGGGAGCTCTTTAGCATTTCTAATATTATATGTGGATGACATATTGTTGATTGGAAATGATATAGAATTTCTGGATAGCATAAAGGGATACTTGAATAAGAGTTTTTCAGTGAAAGACCTCAGTGAAGCTGCTTATATATTGGGCATTAAGATCTATAGAGATAGATCAATACGCTTAATTGTACTTTCACAAAGCACATACCTTGACAAAGTTTTGAAGAAGTTCAAAATGGATCAAGCAAAGAAAGAGTTCTTGCCTGTGTTACAAGGTGTGAAGTTGAGTAAAACTCAATGCCCGACCACTGCAGAAGATAGAGAGAAAATGAAAGATGTTCCCTATGCTTCAGCCGTAGGCTCTATCATGTATGCAATGCTGTGTACCAGACCTGATGTGTGCCTTGCTATAAGTCTAGCAGGGAGGTACCAAAGTAATCCAGGAGTGGATCACTGGACAGCGGTCAAGAACATCCTGAAGTACCTGAAAAGGACTAAGGATATGTTTCTCGTTTATGGAGGTGACAAAGAGCTCATCGTAAATGGTTACATTGATGCAAGCTTTGACACTGATCCGGACGATTCTAAATCGCAAACCAGATACGTGTTTACATTAAACGGAGGAGCTGTCAGTTGGTGCAGTTCTAAGCAAAGCGTTGTGGCGGGATCTACATGTGAAGCGGAGTACATAGCTGCTTTGGAAGCATCAAATGAAGGAGTCTGGACGAAGGAGTTCATATCCGATCTAGGTGTCATACCTAGTGCATCGGGTCTAATGAAAATCTTTTGTGACAATACTGGAGCAATAACCTTAGAGAAGGAATCCAGATTTCACAAGAGAACCAAGCACATCAAGAGACGCTTCAATTCCATCCGGGATTTAGTCCAGGTGGGAGACATAGAAATTTGCAAGATACATACGGATCTGAATGTTGCAGACCCGTTGACTAAGCCTCTTCCACGAGCAAAACATGATCAGCACCAAGGCTCCATGGGTGTTAGAATCATTATAGTGTAATCTAGATTATTGACTCTAGTGAAGTGGGAGACTGAAGGAAATATGCCCTAGAGGCAATAATAAAGTTATTATTTATTTCCTTATATCATGATAAATGTTTATTATTCATGCTAGAATTGTATTAACCGGAAACATAATACATGTGTGAATACATAGACAAACAGAGTGTCACTAGTATGCCTCTACTTGACTAGCTCGTTGATCAAAGATGGTTATGTTTCCTAACCATAGACATGAGTTGTCATTTGATTAACGGTATCACATCATTAGGAGAATAATGTGATTGACTTGACCCATTCCGTTAGCTTAGCACTTGATTGTTTAGTTTGTTGCTATTGCTTTCTTCATGACTTATACATGTTCCTATGACTATGAGATTATGCAACTCCCGTTTACCGGAGGAACACTTTGTGTGCTACCAAACGTCACAACGTAACTGGGTGATTATAAAGGTGCTCTACAGGTGTCTCCAAAGGTACTTGTTGGGTTGGCGTATTTCGAGATTAGGATTTGTCACTCCGATTGTCGGAGAGGTATCTCTGGGCCCTCTCGGTAATGCACATCACTTAAGCCTTGCAAGCATTGCAACTAATGAGTTAGTTGCGGGATGATGTATTACAGAACGAGTAAAGAGACTTGCCGGTAACGAGATTGAACTAGGTATTGAGATACCGACGATCGAATCTCGGGCAAGTAACATACCGATGACAAAGGGAACAACGTATGCTGTTATGCGGTCTGACCAATAAAGATCTTTGTAGAATATGTGGGAGCCAATATGAGCATCCAGGTTCCTCTATTGGTTATTGACCGGAGACGTGTCTCGGTCATGTCTACATAGTTCTCGAACCCATAGGGTCCGCACGCTTAACGTTTCGATGACGGTTATATTATGAGTTTATGAGTTTTGATGTACCGAAGGTTGTTCGGAGTCCCAGATGTGATCACGGACATGACGAGGAGTCTCGAAATGGTCAAGACATGAAGATTGATATATTGGACGACTATATTCGGACACCGGAATGGTTCCGGGGGTTATCGGATATATACCGAAGTACCGGGGGGTTACCGGAACCCCCCCGGGGTTATTGGGCCTCATGGGCCCAAAGTGGTGGAAGAGGAGAGGCAGCGGGAGTTGGCGCGCGACCCCCCTTGCCCCAATCCGAATTGGGAAAGGGGAGGGGGTGCGGCCCCCCTTCTCCTTCCTTCTCTCCACCTGCTCCTTCCCCCTTCTCCTAGTTGGAATAGGAAAGGGGGGCAAAACCTACTTGGAGTAGGATTGCCCCCCCCTTGGGCGCGCCTCCTCCTCACCCCATAGACACAACAATTGATCAAGTTGATTTTTTAGCCGTGTGCGGTGCCCCCCTCCACCATAGTCCACCTTGATAATACTGTAGCGGTGCTTAGGCGAAGCCCTGCATCAGTAGAACATCAACATCGTCACCATGCCGTCGTGCTGACGAAACTCTCCCTCAACACTCGGCTGGATCGGAGTTCGAGGGATGCCATCGGGCTGAACGTGTGCTGAACTCGGAGGTGTCGTGCGTTCGATACGTGATCGGTCGGATCGTGAAGACGTACGACTACATCAACCGCGTTGTGCTAACGCTTCCGCTTTCGGTCTATGAGGGTACGTAGACAACACTCTCCCCTCTCGTTGCTATGCATCACCATGATCTTGCGTGTACATAGGAATTTTTTGAAATTACTACGCTCCCCAACAGACATCTTGCTCCAAATCTGCTGCAGAAATAGCTCGAAACAAAAACAGAGGATATTTGCGTGGTACAGTGGTCAAAACCTTCGGGAGATTATATAATGAATTTTTACCGACCAAAAGAAGTATCGTGCAAGAAAACGGAGTCCGGAGGGGGCACTAGGTGCCCACGAGGCAGGGGGCGCGCCCTCCACCCTCGTGGAAGCCTCGTGTCCTTCCCGGACTGCTTCTTATTTTCCTATTTTCTTAAATATTCCAAAATGGATAAAAATTGCTATTAGAACTGTTTTGGAGTTGGTTTACTTACCGTACCACATACCTCTTCCTTTTCGGAGGCTGAAACGTTCTGGAAGGTGTCCCTTATATACTCCTCCGGGGTTACAGTTTCAATAACATTAGTTTCAACATTTATAGGATTACCTAAGATATAATGTTTGATTCTTTGACCATTCACCACTCTCGGATTTGTGCCTTCGAAGTTGTTGATTTCTATGGCACCGGAACAATAGACCTCCTCGATAAAGTAAGGACCTTCCCATTTAGAGAGGAGTTTTCCTGCAAAAAATCTTAAACGAGAGTTGTATAACAATACATAATCACCTACATTAAACTCACGTTTTTGTATCCTTTTGTCATGCCATCTTTTAACTTTTTCTTTAAATAGTTTGGCATTCTCATAGGCCTGGGTTCTTCATTCATCAAGTGAGCTAATGTCAAATAGTCTCTCCTCACCAGTAAGTTTGAAGTCATAATTGATCTCTTTAATGGCCCAATATGCCTTATGTTCTAGTTCAAGAGGTAAGTGACATGCTTTTCCATAGACCATTTTGTACGCAGACATACCCATAAGATTTTTATATGCAGTTCTATAAGCCCATAATGCATCATCAAGTTTCTTGGACCAATTCTTTCTAGATCTATTAACAATCTTTTGCAAAATTAATTTAAGCTCTCTATTACTCAGTTCTACTTGACCACTAGACTGTGGGTGATATGGAGATGCAATTCTATGATTAACATCATACTTAGCAAGCATTTTACGAAAAGCACCATGAATAAAATGTGAACCACCATCAGTCATTAAGTATCTAGGGACTCCAAACCTCGGAAAAATAACTTCTTTAAGCATCTTAATAGACGTGTTATGATCATCACTACTAGTTGGAATAGCTTCTACCCACTTAGTAACGTAATCAATAGCAACTAAGATATGTGTATACCCATTAGAGTAAGGAAATGGTCCCATATAATCAAAGCCCCAAACATCAAATGGTTCAATAACAAGTGAATAATTCATAGGCATTTCTTGATGTCTACTAATATTACCAATTCTTTGACATTCATCACAAGACAAGACAAACTTACGGGCATCCTTGAAGAGAGTAGGCCAATAAAAACCAGATTGCAATACCTTATGTGCAGTTCTATCTCCAGCATGGTGTCCTCCGTAAGCCTCAGAGTGACACTTGTGTAAGATCTATTCATGTTCATGCTCAGGTACACAACGTCTAATAACACCATCTAGTCCTTCTTTATAAAGGTGTGGGTCATCCTAGAAGTAATGTCTTAAATCATAGAAAAACTTTTTCTTTTGCTGGTATGTGAAACTAGGTGGTATAAATTTAGCAACAATGTAATTGGCATAATCAGCATACCATGGAGCAGTATGAGAAGCATTTATGACAACTAATTGTTCATCAGGAAAGCTATCATCTATAGGTAGTGGGTAGTCAAGAACATTCTCTAACCTGGACAAGTTGTCTGCAATGGGGTTCTCAGCTCCCTTTCTATCAATAATATGCAAATCAAATTCTTGTAGTAGGAGAACCCATCTAATAAGTCTAGGTTTAGCATCCTTCTTTTCCATAAGGTATTTAATAGCAGCATGATCGGTGTGAACAGTTACTTTAGAATCAACAATATAAGGTCTGAACTTATCACAAGCAAATACAACTGCTAAAAATTCTTTTTCAGTAGTAGCATAATTTCTCTGGGCACTGTCTAGAGTTTTACTAGCATATTGGATAACATTTAATTTCTTATCAACTCTTTGTCCTAGAAAAACACCTACAGCATAATCACTAGCATCACACATAATTTCAAAGGGTAAATTACAATCAGGAGGCTGAACAATTGGTGCAGAAATCAAGGCTTTCTTAAGTATTTCAAATGCTTCTACACAATCATCATCAAAGACAAAAGGAACATATTTTTGTAAGAGATAGTCAGAGGCCCAGAAATTTTTGAGCATTCTTTAATGAACCTCCTATAAAACCCGGCATGACCAAGGAAAATTCTTATACCTTTAATGTCTTTAGGACACGACATCTTTTCAATACCATCAACTTTAGCTTTATCAACTTCAATATCTCTTTCAAAAATTTTATGCCCCAAGACAATATCTTCATTAACCATAAAGTGGCACTTCTCCCAATTCAAGACAAGATTAGTTTCTTCACATCTCTGCAAAACTCGATCAAGGTTGCTTAAGAAATCATCAAAAGAAGTTCCATATACGAAAAAATCATCCATGAAAACCTCAACAATATTTTCACAAAAGTCAGAGAATATAGCAGTCATACATCTTTGAAGGGTAGCAGGTGCATTACATAAACCAAAAGGCATACGTCTATAAGCAAAGGTACCGAAAGGGCAAGTAAAGGTGGTCTTTTCTTGATCCTCTTTTGACACAAGTATTTGAGAGAAACCAGAATAACCATCTAGAAAGCAAAAATGTGTATGTTTGGATAATCTTTCTAGCATTTGATCAATAAAAGGTAAAGGGTAATGATCCTTTTTAGTAGCCTTATTTAGTTTCAGAAATCAATTACCATTCTATAACCTGTAACAATTCTTTGTGGGAGCAATTCATCTTTATCATTAGGAACAACAGAAATACCTCCCTTCTTAGGGACACAATGGACAGGACTTACCCACTGACTATCAGCAACGGGATAAATTATACCTGCCTCCAGAAGCTTTAGTATTTCTTTCTTACCACTTCTTTCATCTTAGGATTTAACCATCGTTGGTGATCTACAACCGGTTTAGCATCTTTCTCCAATTTTATTTTGTGCTGGCATAGAGTGGAACTAATGCCCTTAAGATCATCAAGAGTATATCCAATAGCAGCACGATGCTTCTTCAGAGTTTTCAATAATTTCTCTTCTTCATGCTCTGAAAGGTTAGCACTAATAATAACAAGATATATCTCTTTCTCATCAAGATAAGCATATTTATGAGTATCAGGTAATGGTTTAAGCTCAAACACGGGATCACCCTTGGGTGGAGGGGGATCCCCTAGAATTTCAACAGGCAAATTGTGTTTCAGAATAGGTCCCTGTTTAAAGAATACTTCATCTATTTCCCTTCTTTCATTCATAAACATATCATTTTCATGGTATAGCAAATATTGTTCTAAAGGATCATTAGGAGGAACGACAATAGAAGCAAGAACAATAATTTCATCTTTACTAGGCAATTCTTTATCATGGGGTTGTCTACGGAATTTAGAAAATTAAAATCATGAGACATATCCCCTAAACCAACAGAAACAATATCCTTTTTGTAGTCTATCTTAGCACTAACAGTATTCAAGAAGGGTCTACCAAATATATGTTGGGTAACGTAGTAATTTCAAAAAATTTCCTACGCACACGCAAGATCATGGTGATGCATAGCAACGAGAGGGGAGAGTGTGATCTACGTACCCTTGTAGACCGACAGCGGAAGCGTTAGCACAACGTGGTTGATGTAGTCGTACGTCTTCACGGCCCGACCGATCAAGCACCGAAACTATGGCACCTCCGAGTTTTAGCACACGTTCAGCTCGATGACGATCCCCGGACTCCGATCCAGCAAAGTGTCAGGGAAGAGTTCCGTCAGCACAACGGCGTGGTGACGATCTTGATGTACTACCGTCGCAGGGCTTCGCCTAAGCACCGCTACAATATTATCGAGGATTATGGTGGAAGGGGGCACCTCACACGGCTAAGAATATGATCACGTGGATCAACTTGTGTGTCTAGGGGTGCCCCCTGCCCCCGTATATAAAGGATCAAGGGGAGGAGGCCGGCCGGCCCCTATGGCGCGCCAAGGAGGAGTCCTCCTCCTAGTAGGAGTATGACTCCTACTAGGAGGGGGAAAGAAGTGGGGAGGAAGAAGGAAAGGGGGGGGCGCCGCCCCCCCTCTCCTAGTCCAATTCGGACCGGGGGGAGGAGGCGCGCGGCCCACCTTTGGCTGCCCCTCTCTCTCTCCACTAAGGCCCATATGGCCCATTATTTCTCCCGGGGGGGTTCCGGTAACCCTCCGGCTCTCCGGTTTTCTCCGAAATCACCCGGAACACTTCCGGTGTCCGAATATAGCCGTCCAATATATCAATCTTTATGTCTCTACCATTTCGAGACTCCTCGTCATGTCCGTGATCACATCCGGGACTCTGAACTAACTTTGGTACATCAAAACTCATAAACTCATAATATAACTGTCATCGAAACCTTAAGCGTGCGGACCCTACGGGTTCGAGAACAATGTAGACATGACCGAGACACGTCTCCGGTCAATAATCAATAGCGGAACCTGGATGCTCATATTGGCTCCTACATATTCTACGAAGATCTTTATCGGTCAGACCGCATAACAACATACGTTGTTCCCTTTGTCATCGGTATGTTACTTGCCCGAGATTCGATCGTCGGTATCTCAATACCTAGTTCAATCTCGTTACCGGCAAGTCTCTTTACTCGTTCCGTAATACATCATCTGGCAACTAACTCATTAGTTACAATGCTTGGAAGGCTTATGTGATGTGCATTACCGAGAGGGCCCAGAGATACCTCTCCGACAATCGGAGTGACAAATCCTAATCTCGAAATACGCCAACCCAACATGTACCTTTGGAGACACCTGTAGAGTACCTTTATAATCACCCATTTACGTTGTGACGTTTGGTAGCACACAAAGTGTTCCTCTGGCAAACGGGAGTTACATAATCTCATAGTCATAGGAACATGTATAAGTCATGAAGAAAGCAATAGCAACATACTAAACGATCGGATGCTAAGCTAATGGAATGGATCATGTCAATCAGATCATTCACCTAATGATGTGATCCCGTTAATCAAATAACAACTCTTTGTTCATGGTTAGGAAACATAACCATCTTTGATTAACGAGCTAGTCAAGTAGAGGCGTACTAGTGACACTCCATTTGTCTATGTATTCACACATGTATTATGTTTCCGGTTAATACAATTCTAGCATGAATAATAAACATTTATCATGATATAAGGAAATAAATAATAACTTTATTATTGCCTCTAGGGCATATTTCCTTCAATATAATGGGACAAAAGTCATCTTGTGGGGAACCAAGAATAAGAAAATCAGCAGGATATTTAACTTTCTCACACAAGACTTCAACATTTCTAACAATCCCAACCGGTGAAATAGTATCTCTATTGGCAAGCTTAGTTGTAACAACAATACCTTCTAACTTAGCTGGTGCAATATCATGCATAATTTTCTTCATATAAAGAATGAGGTATTGCACTAGCACTAGCACCCATATCACACAAGCCATGATAGCAATGATCTCCTATTTTAATAGAAATAATAGGCATGCCTATAACAGGTCTATGTTTATTTTTAGTATCGGGTCTCGCAATTCTAGCAGCTTCATCACATAAGTAAATAACATGCCCATCAATATTATCAGACAAGAGATCTTTAACCATAGCAATACTAGGTTCAACCTTAATTTGCTCAGAGGGTTTGGGTGTTCTAATGTTACTTTTGTTGACCACAGTTGAAGCTTCAGCATGATCCTTTATTCTAGTAGGGAAAGGTTGTTTCTCAATATAAGCGGTAGGAACAATAGGATCAACATTATAAGTGATAGTCTTTTCTTCAACTTTAATAGGTTCAACTACGTTTACTTCAATGGGAGGATGATATTTGATCCACTTCTCCTTAGGGAGATCAACGTGAGTAGCAAAAGAAGCTACTATTTCAGAGTCAAGTCCATATTTAGTGCTAAATTCACGAAAAGCATCGGTATCCATAAAAGATTTAACACAATAAAACTTAGGTGTTATACCTAACTCCTTACCTTCTTCGAGTTCCCAATCTTCAGAGTTGCATTTAATTCTTTCCAATAAATCCCATTTGCATTCAGTAGTCTTCATCATAAAAGAACCAGTACAAAAAGTATCGAGCATGGAGCGATTATTGAGAGAAAGCCAAGCATAAATTTTTTGAATAATAATTTCTCTTGAGAGCTCATGATTGGGGCATGAATATAACATTGACTTAAGCCTCACCCAAGCTTGAGCGATGCTTTCTCCTTCGTGAGGCCAGAAATTATATATGTAATTACGATCACGATGAACCAGATGCATAGGATAAAACTTCTGATGAAATTCCAATTTCAATCAGTTGTAGTTCCATGATCCCATATCATCACATAGCCAAAACCATGTCAATGCCTTTCCCTTCAAATATAAAGGGAAGACCTTCTTCTTGATAACATCCTCGGGCATACCTGCAAGCTTAAATAATCCACAAACTTCATCCACATAGATTAGGTGCAAATCAGGATGCAATGTTCCATCTCCTGTAAAAGGATTAGCTAGCAGTTTCTCTATCATACCTGAAGGAATTTCAAAGTAAACATTTTTAGTAGGTTGAGGAGCAACTCTTTGCTCTACTGGTCGGGGTGAAGATACCCCGAACAAGCCCCTCAAAGAAATACTTTCCATAGTAACAAGTGACAGTAAATTTCAGCACACTATATAAATTTTTTCCTTACCAAATTCCACCTACCAAAAGTGCTTAACTCCCCGGCAATGGTGCCAGAAAAGAGTCTTGATGACCCACAAGTATAGGGGATCTATCGTAGCCCTTTTGATAAGTATGAGTGTCGAACCCAACGAGGAGCAGAAGGAAATGATAAGCAGATTTCAGTAATGTATTCTCTGCAAGCACTAAATTTATCGGTAACAAATAGTTTTGTGATGAGGTAATTTGTAACGGGTAACAAATAAGGTGCAGCAAGATGGCCCAATCCTTTTTGTAGCAAAGGACAAGCCTGGACAAACTCTTATATAAAGGAAAGCGCTCCCGAGGACACATGGGAATTATCGTCAAGCTAGTTTTCATCACGCTCATATGATTCACGTTCGGTACTTTGATAATTTGATATGTGGGTGGACTCGTGCCTGGGTACTGCCCTTCCTTGGACAAGCATCCCACTTATGATTAACCCCTCTTGCAAGCATCCGCAACTACAAAAGAAGTATTAAGGTAAACCTAACACTACAAAAAAAATACACTTCCTTGATGATACGTGTTTGTCATAGTAGGTCGCGTTTTTTGTCATGCATGTACATCCATGACAAATTTATGACAGAATCAAGATAGTCATACCTGTGCTGTCGTAGAAGTGTTCCATGACATTACCAAAATTATCATCACGGAAGTGTCCACTTCCATGATGATAAATCACGCGTCACAGAAGTGCTTTCGTCAAGGGTGACCGACACGTGGCATCCACCGTAATGGAACGCCGTTAAGCTATCAGGTCGGGTTTTGGATCCGATAACCCATTAACAGCCCCAACCAATGGGAAATTTCCACGTGTAAAATTCTTATTGGCCGGACGAAACACATGTCAGCTCATCAGTGGGTCAGATAGGCGCCTATGATATGTCGACACGTGCCACGGCCCACCAGTGGCCCATTTAGCTTACAAAGCCAGCCCGTTTGACTTGGTCAAAAGTTAACGGGCTGGCCCATGAAAAGCCTGTTAACGCTCTCTTCGCAAATAACCCATTTTACGGCCCGTTAACTCATGGCCCGTTAGGCCCTAAAGGAAATCGTCCCAACAACGTCATGTGGGCCATCGAATATAACACCAGCCCATTTCACTTTCGGCCCATGTATGGCCCACGACGTCTTTCGGCCCATATGAGGCCTTCGTATCTTTCGACCCTTTACAGGCCCACGGTGACTCTAGCCCATAATGAACAGTAATTTTCTTTATACCCGTTAACGGCCCGTGATTTACATGGGCTGTTTCCAGCCCGTGTTAGCTTTCGGCCTATTGACGGCCCATACGTTCTTGGGCTCCTTTTCGGCCCTCGATTACTTCCGGCCCGTTACTGGCCTGTTCCCCTAATGGGCCAAATTCGGCCCATGGCAAGAGTCGGCCCGTTACTGGCCTGTTCCCCTAATGGGCCAAATTCGGCCCATGGCAAGAGTCGGCCCGTTACTGGCCTGTTACCCTAATGGGCCAAATTCGGCCCATGGCAAGAGTCGGCCCGTTTCTGGCCTGTTAACCCGTTGCGCCGTTTCCAGCCCGTCCTATATTCTGGCCCATTAACGACCCGTTATGCCTGTGACAGAATTAAGCCTTTGCTGTCCTACGGCCTGTTAACGGCCTGTTACCATGCTGGGCCGATACCAATTACGCCCGATTACGGCCCATGTAGACCCATTTATCCGACGGCCCGAGGCCCACCGATTACAGGCCCATTTATCGACGGCCCGTAGGAGACCCATGGATCCTACGGCCCGTATATGGCCCATGGTAGTTGCGGCCACTAGCAAACCAGGGAAAAAGAAGACTAGGAAATAAATAAGGCCGAAACTAACGCTAGGCTATTAAGGCGATTGCACAGATTACATCCACTCGGCATCAAAGATCGCCACCAGTGCAAATATAGGGAACACCCTACACTATACAAAAATGGCTTGCTGTTTTCTTCAGCCGGTGGCTGCACGTTAAGAATAAATTTTGTATCGCACCAAAACAAATTACAACTATATAACAAAAGGAAGGTTGGCATAAAACTTAACAGTCTAGCAGATAAATGCACCACCAGAAGTTCAGAAGCTCAGTTCATTTGACCTGACTGTTACGTTTTCATGCTGTATTGTCCGATGGAGCACCATAACCCTCGCCTTCATTTCCCCTAGGCTCCTGAACAACATAGCAAATGTCTGATAGTCTGGTTTCAAAACCATGCATATCTTGACGACATTGAGCAATGTTTCTCCTTGTTTCACAAAGGGTCTCTGTTAGGGAATGGACTTGTGTCTGGAGCGCAGATACAACATTGCTTTGAGCTTGCATATCTTGATCATGAGGCAGTTTGGACGATATTGCCTTAACAACCAACCCAGTATTACGCAGGAACGTGCTTTTGGCACTGTTAGTGGACAGGTACTGACCCACTGCAGCAAGAGCTGACATTGCGGTTATAGTTGCCTCGCCACCTTCAGAAGGTGGCGGTTCCACCATTTTTTCCATAGCTCGCTGAAAAGTTGAGGTTTTACATTAGTAGTACCAGAACAGAAGATATTAAGGAGGCAGCAAAACCAAACAAAATAGCTTTGGTCTATATACAGAACTTATTCTGGTGAACCCATGTAAAATATTAGTTGTATTTTATTGCAAAGTACATAATAAAACCAGGTTCCAAACATATGACCATGTACCATCGCTAATGTATTGTCTATTTCTTCACATTGTATTGAGGGCTAAGGATAAAGAGACGAAGTTTATAATACGGTAAGCATAGTATGACATCATTCATATCACAAAACAACTGAGAACAGACAAACAGGCAATTGTAACATTGTGTGGGCAAGTCCAGCACGGAACTAGATTACGGGTCAAGATCAAAGGAACATCACTCCTCTCTTTTAAACCTTGTAAGGTGCAATGATACGCTAAGACAATTGTGTATAAAATTGAAAAGAGTAATAGACATTGGCTGCAAACCATGCAGTTCAAGGCACAAGTCAGAGTAAGTAGTAGTTAAAAGGCATGAGGATTAAGGACTTACAACAGCGGCTTTGACTGGTGTAGTCATGCCCTTCTTCTTGCTGGTGTGACAGTCCTTGAAGATTTCCACAACATTTGGTTCAGGTACTTTTTGGTCCTTGCGGGCTTTCCTCTGCATTTCGAACAAGTCAATATAGATCTGATAATATGGTACAGCGAAAAGAGTGAAACAGCAGCTAATTACAAGAGCCTCGCAGTGTGCAATATAGCTACGAGATCCTGTCGTCTGTTGGAATTTCACTTTCGTACGGTTGGCCTTGTTCTTTGAACAGTTCACCTACAAGAAGATAGATTTGTGTGGCACATGCGTAAATAGGACTTCAACATGTGATCTGATCACATATATATAATGTACCTGATACTTCGGATCAGACCAGTGTTTAACAAGGCCCCTCCAGTCTTCATCCGATATATTTTCCACTGGAGATGTTTGGGAAAGTTCACTGTTAGCCTTGCCTTCAAAGTGAGTTTTCCTCAAGTTATACCGATACTGTCGCAGAGCAGACTTGAAAACATGGGTGCAAGCTTGTCTGGTTGCATCATCTTGGCTATCCAACTTGAACCTCATCTGTTGAAAATTATGGGAGTCTCATTATCAGCAACCTAGAAAGTATGGGACAGAGCAAGACGATATTACTAGTTTCCATACATAACCATACTTACAGATAAATGGTCGAGGAAGGTGTTGAACTGGGTTTCGTCTTTGTCATTCCTGTACTGAATCCATGTTGGGAGGATACGTACATGACACCTAACGGCAACCGCTGCCTCTGATACTAACTTGGCTGACTCTGTAGCATCACGTGGCCTTTTTAAACCTGCCTCAAAACGGATCTCCATTCTTCCTCCTCTAGATTTAGTTAACCTATCGAGCATTATCCCTGATGTTTGTTTCCTCTTGCGCCTAGGTGCTAGTCCAACAACGAACATAGGAAGTGTTAGTGTACATCAAACTGTGAGACTACATATAAAGAAGCATGCAACTGTAACTTGACTCCAGCAACTACCTTCTTGCTGTTGAAGCTCACAAGGTTCATCTGATATTGCCAACTCGTCTTGTGTCAAGAGTGCTTGGGAAGTAGTGTCAGGTGGCAAGGGAGCTTGGGAACGTGCTGCTAGCTCAGTTGACGCACGAGTAAGTCGTGCAGCTGGTAGTACTGTGGTAGGTGTTGCAAGAACTAGGGCTGTCTCTGCTTGTTTGGTGGCAGCTATTTGTTTCTGTTTGGCTTTTTTTGCAACTCGTGTAGCATGGGATGCCGTGTTTGTAGAATTTTCCGCTGGACTTTGACCTTCTATTGCACCATCAGTACCAGCAGAATCTGCAGGATTCATCCGCTTCTCATTCCCTGCCATTCTGTGTTTCTTCCTCTTTCTCTGTGCCATGTTAAGTCAAGCCGACAAGAAAAACGAATAACAATTTAGTTCTTCAGAACAAATTGATGCGTGATGCAGACGAACTGAACTTTGATGTTAGACAACCACATGATAGGAGGATGTAATATGTATGAAAAACAGGACGGAAGAGATAACCAGAACTATGATGTGTAAACTAAGAAGAAGACATTTCACCAAATTAGAAGCAATGCAATGGAAGGTAGACACCATATGAAAGATGCTACAAATATCGCTCTGCCAAGTTAACAGTGTCTCATCATAAATGGCGTTTAAACAAATGTGAAGCAGTACAAGAAATAAATCATATGCAAGATGCAAACAACATCACACTACCATGTTAGAGGTCTCTCGTCATTAGTGCCATTGCATATTCACAGCATTGCATATTCACAGCTTATGATGTGTAAACTAAGGAGAAGGCATTTCAACAAATTAGAAGCAATGAAAGCTAGACACCATATGAAAGATGCAACGAATATCACTCTACCAAGTTAAAACTGTCTCGTCATAAGTGCCATTTCAACAAATTAGTAGTACAAGCTAGAAAAGAATGTGAGATGTAACCTATATCACACTCCGAAGTCAAACGTGTCTTATGATAAGTGATTGTTGCAGGTTACACAACAGTAGTAATTTGATGTAAGAACATGGTGTGATAGACAGATATTGTATGTTCTAGAAACAGGAACACGTGTCTTATTCAAGTATAATGTGTAAAGTAAGCAGATGGAATTCAACAAAATTAGAAGCAATACAAGCTAGACATCACACATAACATGCAACCACATATAACAGTGCCAAGTTAGAGGGAGCACCGGTGATGCTGCACTAGGGGAGACGTGCTCATCATAAACACAGCTTTGTTGAGTGTCTATGCATGTGTTGTCTTGGAAATCATCTTGGGGGTGTGGAGGAGTAGAAACTGTAGAGGCCCTCCGTTCGGAAGGAGCACCTTTATCCGCTGCCTTGCTAACTTCCTTCCGCTTTATTGATTTTGAATTGTCAAGTAAAACCGACAAGAAAAAGCAATAAAATTCTCTCTTCAGAACTCATTCATGCATGATACTGACAATCACTACTTTGATGTAAGGCAAACACATGATACCAGGATGGAATATGTACGAAAAACAGGACAAATGGCATGTTCACAACTGTTTGTGTAAACTAAGCAGAAACCATTCCAGCAAATAAGAAGCAATGCAAGCTAGACACCACATAAAAGATGCAACCAATATGACTCTGCCAAGTTAAAAGCGTCCCATCATAAATGGAATTTCAACAAATTAGAAGCAGCGCATGCTATAAATCATATGAAAGATGCAACTAATATCGCACTGCATATACTAAAGGTGTCTCGTCATGTTGATTGATGCGGGATACAAAAAAACAATAGTTTTATGTAAGGACATGCTTAATAGACAGATGTACTATGTACTAAATACAGGAAGGCATGTCACATTAACAGGTATAATGTATAAGCTAAGCAGACTAGCACATGCAGTTTAACCAGATTGGAAGAATTACAATCTAGACACCATATGCAACATGCAACCACATATCACGCTGCCAAGTTAGAGCAAGCACCTGCGATGCTAGTGTAGGGGAAATGCTGTAATCAACTACAGAGCTACGTTCACTATCTTCATCTAGCATTTCTGTTTCTTGAGAATCATGTCGGGAGGCTGACGCTGCATTCTTTAAATGAGGAGTAGTCCCCTTGCCTGCCTGCCTCGTCATAAGTGATTGATGAGGGATACACAAGAACATTAGTTTGATGTAAGAACATGGTTAATACACAGATGTACTAGTATGTACCAAAAACAGAAAGGCATGTCATATTCAAAGGTATAATGTGTAAGCTAAGCAGATGCAATTTAACCAAATTGGAAGCAATACAAGCTAGACATCCAGCTGGAGTGGTGAGCATGATCATCTAGGACCTGAGAGCCTGGTGGAAGGCGGGCTGCTTCGCCACCATCGCAACTTTTTAGTTGGCTTCTAGGTGATGCCTATCTTTGCTGGGCTTGTCACTAGCTCGGGCAATGCCCTGACTAGCTATTTGTCTTCTGGTGCTTAGGGCATGGTGGTTCATGTAAAAAAATATCTTTCCTTATCTTACCGACTTCGGCCTTTCGAATACAAGCTAGATACCATATGGAACATGCAACCACATATGATACCGCGAAGTTAAAGCAAGCACCTAGGATGGTGGTTCATTGCGAGCGAGGTCATCAACTCCAGAGCTACGTTTATCGTCTCCATCTGCTGACACTGCACCCTTTATAGCGCTGTAACGTGTCTTGCCTACCCGCATACGAAGCTGGAGCGACTTCTCTCTTTTCTTTTTGGCTTCTCTCATGGCAGCAGAGTCTGAAATACCCTTGCATAAAAACACAATAGTGAGAGTAAGGGTGAAGTGTGTGCAGAACTAGTGCACTGTAAAAGTAGTAGATAGCAGGTGGCTGAAAAATAAATGACATGAGGCATATGATAGCTCTACAACATTGCATGGCAAACAAAATTAGATTCTACTCTGTATGATTTTGTAATATATGAGCACAAGAAATGCAGATACTCCTCCAGCACACCACCACATGTGGTCATATCTAAGATAACAGTCGACTGAAAATAAATAGGTCAGTCGATTTTTTTAATGAACCGTCCGATCTATAAGGAACGGGCAGATGTCCTTCGTCTACCTCCCGCCAGTCACTGTTTCTTGAACCACCAGCGACCACCGGCCCAGACCCCTGCCTCCGCCGCCCCGCCCTCCCATCGACCTCACATCACCGCCATGCTTGGCGGCGCCCCCAGGCCATCCCTTTAATCCCGGCCGACCTCCAGATCGGGCACCAGTAGCTCTAGGCCACACACGCCCCTAAGATAAACACCAAGGCGCTGCTTCCCCGGCATAATAGGCGTACTAGCGCCTGTTACACCGGGGAATGCTTCCGTTAATTGGGAATCAACTGGCCAGAAATTGAAATTTAGGGGGGCGACGGACCCCTAGCTAAGGTGAAATAATATATGAGGAGAAACCTTATGCATCGCGAGTTACTAGGAACATCTAGTATCAAGAAGAAGCGGTCAACTAGTGTCTTCTGTGGGATGAATACCGTGCAAGCAGAGACGTAAGATTTGCACGAATAAGGGAAGAGGAGTACCTTTTTCGGTTGCCGGTGTGGTCACCTCCACATGTCGCGCCGATCTTCTTCTTTTTACCGGGGAAACCGATGTTCTGGAGGGTGCAGGCTTGGACGAACCCATGGCCAAATTGTTGACTGTGTTGCCGTGGCCGTATGTCGGCGGAGGGGAAGTAGATCCGAGGTGGCAAAGGATGGTGTAGCAGGAACAACTTCGGTGCGGTGTAGGGTGGAGAAGTTGGAGCGACAACGGTGAGGTGCAGGATGGCGTGGTTGAACTGGCTCGGGTACGGACGGCTTGGCCTCGGCTTCAACTACTAGTCGTGAAGGGCGTTGCGGTTGAGGTTGCAGTGGACGACGACATCGGGGTATCGGCTCCGGCGTGATGGAGGAGGGCGGCGGTTGATGGGTGGGATGGGGTGGCGGACGAAGGACGCCGGGGTTTCGCGGCTGGTGGAGAGGTAGTTTTGGCGCCCACGGAGTATGAATGGAGAATCGGACGGGTGGGGGAAACCATGTTTCGGTCTGGGACGCGCTTGTTTTTGGCTTTTTTGAACAGAAGATGGAACGCGCTTGTTTGAAATTTGGGGAAAGTACAAACTTTGCCCCCCTCTTAAATTTCGGACCTACTGCGGGTCGGGGGTAGGATGGTAATCCCAGGTGTCCCAAATAGTGGGCGGGAGCGATTTCGGCCGCGCGCATGTGTGCTTAGGCGGCCATTGTGTATGAATGTTTTTCGGATGCGATTGTGTGGCGTCTAGATGAAGCTACAAACCTACCCCGGTTTAGACCTTTGGACGTCGGGCCGGTAAGTTTCAGGGGTCGGAGTTATTAGAAAACTAATTTCCTTGTACTACCAAACATTGGTCTCACGCGGTTTCGGGCGAGTAGAGGCTCTTTTGGCGCTTCGTTCGAAATTTTGAAACACAAGCATTCACGTTTAGAGTACTCTTGAACTATGAGGATTGACCTAAATAGACAACGTTATATTTGACCTTGTATGTATGAAAACCTCATTAAATTATCCGCTTCTTTTTGAAATTTTGACACTTGAAAATTCTATAACTACGATTATTTTGAAATGGAGGAGCTAAATTTGAATCTATTTTGTACACGACTACATATGCTATTATGTACAAAATCAGAGTAAAGATTGGTGCCCCCATAATTTAGGTATGGTTTACAAATGCCATGATATCAAATTCAAATAATTGAATGGACTTCATGTTGAATTTGATTTTCGTAAACCACCTTAAGTTGAATTCAAATGTATGCTAATTCATAGGTAGCTATTTATAATGTCCATTGTGTAACTTTCGTATGTATAATGTGCTTTACACACACAACATGAACTATACTCACGTTTATATTCGATTGCTAAAGCGATGCATTGTCTGGAGTTCAAAATACTAACTATATGGATCAATTGTGTCGAATAATAACATAGACATGCTCAAATTCGATAGAATCTAGATGTCTGATGGATCAATGACCGCTCCTTACGCGAATTGCAAATATCATGATCACATCCTAATATTTGGATACAATTTATATCTTTAATCAATGTGTAGAGCAGTCTTTTACGTGTAGTTTCACTCTCCATCGGTGGTCTCTCACACATGCTCACACACTCTCTTCCGAGGTGTCTTTCTCGCACACATGCTCTAGATATAACCCTCCCTCCCTCTCGTAACCATTTACAACTGTTTCCACTAACCTTTATCACAAGCACTCTTCCTCTCGCAAACATTCACACGCACAATCCTCATCGACCCTTTCTATATACATGGACCTGCCTACGTGTCTCATGTACGCACATTATCTTTACGCCTGTCTCTCACGCATTGTCTCACACCTCTCTTCCTAATCGACGAGTATGATTCTAGCAGAGCATTCTGTAGGATGCCCCTTAAAGTTAGGTTTGATGAATAGTAATATCAGAGACAAAGGGGTTACATTAGTCCGAGAACCTAGGGTTACAAATCCTAGCCGGCTTTGTCAGTGGACAAAGTCCTTCACAATTCTGTTATTTTTATCTTGTACGACTAGTCATTCATGGGTCTTCCTAAATGCGTCACAGGCCGACCAATGTGGCGCAGGACGGAACCGAACGAAGGGCCTCACCTCGACCCACCGGACCTCACGCGGTGACAATCCTCTGCCCCCACGTCCCATTATCTTCTCACACCCACACATACCAACACAAACACCACACACACATAAAATTTCTCCTGGTGCCTCTATTCCCTCCCCCCTTGCATATACACACTCAAGGGAATGAAATCTCTTGTCGTGACATCATATTCATCTCTCTCTCTAGACCACTCTCATTTCTCGTGCTATCTCTCCCACGCCCCTCCCCCGTCGGCCCCTCTATCCATGCCTCTCTCGAATACGTAATACACACACATACCTCTCTAGGCCCCGCCAAATGCATCAACTACACATTCACACATGTTACATCACGTACCCCATTGATCTAAAAGGCCCTCTCTTCACGTTTATTTCGCATACAACATTTCTTTTGAATAAAGTGTGGCCAAAAAATTATTTTAGAGTTTCTACATATATACAACATTACAAAGTTATATGGAGGAGTACGAACGCTAATTTGCATTGCATGGTGCCCACAATGATATTTATTCTGCACTGTGAATTTGTATATTTTGTAAAAAGGTACCCACACACCTCTTCACATTTGCAAATAAGGCCTTTCTTCGTTCATCCTTTTCTCTCACAAGATAAACAAGTCATACAAATGCATCTTGATGTTACGTGCAACGCACGGGCATCTTGCTAGTAAGAATGAAAACAAACGACAAAAAAATATTTGGACGGTGGTTCGTAGTCATGACCGCGGGCACAACGGACAAGGTGGCCTCGTATTGGTATGCTGAGCCGTCTGTTTTAACACACATGAGCTGGTGTGGTGATTATACACACACGCACGCATGCACACGGACTGCATCCACGCAACACTTACACAAACACATGCACCCACACACGCATGCAACACTCACACGTACACACACAGCCACGCACGCACGAAATACTCACACACACACGCAACACTCACACGCACGCACGCACGCATGCATGCACACACTAGTACACCACACGACCAACACACACTCTCACGCTCAAGTGCTCAACCTACACGTGCATGCGCACACATCAGGCCTGACAGACACATACATAACCAGGTGATTCCCGCGCACGGGTTGGAGCCTTGTCGCGCCTGCGTAAATTTGTGTTTATATGCGAACTGATAGGTGGGACCCACAAGGAATGTGGTCAATTTAACTAGTCAACATGGCGCCACACAGACTATTTGGCCGGTCAACAGAGTGCAATCCGATGCTAAACTGTGAGCAAAGTGACCGTATAATCACCGCAAAACGTATATAGTGACCGTAATCGGCTTATTCTGAAGTTCGGTGACCATATTACGTTTTTCTCTTTGTAGGCCCTCCAAAACAAAATCTCTACACATTCTCACATGTTACATCTAACAACTATGCAATACAGCACTACTACTACACTCTAACACAATAAATCATATGTGTTTTTAGTTTTACTAGATATCATATTGTTACTTATAATTATTCAGTTTGCATACATTAAAATTGCCTTTGAAATGTATGGCCAGTATCATCTATCACGCGGGGAAAATCCCGCCCTTTTCTGTTTAATCGGGTTTGTATCGATGGATCGTGCGAAACAGCAAAACTATAGTACTATACATTACAAGTGACAGTTCACTGGGCCGTCGTGTCGTATACTCCTCCGTCATAAGAGTGGAGCGCTCGCTTTCATAAATCTTCTAGTCCCTTTCGCCGACATGTGGGACATCAAGCTACCGGGTCCACGTGCCATACCGGAATACAGTGCAGAGCAGCCGGGGTGAAGCACCCCAGTCATGGCGCTGGCGTAGTAATGAGCAATGAGGCGTCAAATCACAAAGCTGCACCTTTCCCGCAGTTAAGTTGGAGGGACGAAGCAACCATCATTTTTATTCGTTGCTGAATCCGCTTCTCCCTCATCTTCTTCAACTTAACCACGTGTTGCTTCTGTTGTTGTTCTGCCTCATGTGGGACGCATATCGGCTTGGTAAAGCACTGACACGTGGGACCGCATGTTAGCAAACCGCCAGGACAACGTCCTCCGAAGTAAAAAGGGCTACGTAGCTGCTACGTATACTTTTCATCTAATCTATATATGCCCCCCTGATTTTCACGTGGGGTGGGCCTAATCCTCTCATTTAATTCAATCAAATAGTCCCACATCACATCAGTTCATAACTTTATGTAAACCATTACGTGGATGTAGCATTGCTCAAATAAGAAACCTCCCCCGCCATCCGCGCGGCAAAATCACCTCCTTTTTACTAATCTTGATTCTATAATTTTTTAGATCAATATAATTGAGATTTGTATAGATAGCACACAGGAGCAAAACCAAGTGGTATGGTTAAGGACATCCACAATGTGTAGCCAAATGTGAAAATAGCTTTTGGCATCATGGGAACCATTGTGGACGATGTTGCCAAAGCCAAAAAGATGGAACCGAAACTCCCTGATTGATTGATTGAAGGAATAGAAAAATGCAACATCTCTCCTCTTTCTCCCATGCTTGGACACATGTAGTACAGTATAGAGCACAGAGTCTACTCCCCTGTCTCTTCTATCACAAATCACAAAGCAGTGAGGCGTCAAATCACAAAAGCACAGACGAAGCAACCATCATTTCACTCTTCGCTAACTCCACTTCTCCATCGTCTTCGAGAAACCATCTCATCGCACTAGTACTCCTAGTAGTACTAGTAAAGGACTTCCTGGATGCAAATAAGGCGATTGTCTCGGCTTGCAGGCGACACTTGCGAACGACTTACCGTGGTCTCCCTCAATGGTGTTCTCCGTCGAACGCACTTCGCCAAACCACCAAAAAAAAGATATCGTCGACGTCACCGCAATGGGGAAGGAAGTCAAATATAGTTACTACCTCCATTTTTTTGTACACAAGGCCAGTATATCAAAATTACAATTTGCAAATCGTCACTAACACTAACCAAGGCAAAATTGATGGGATTAGCAACCAAGGACATTAATATCCCCTGCATGCATGCGGAAATGAGAAGGTTGATTTGCATGGCGCTGCATTAATCAAGCGATGAGGAGTGAGATGGTTAGCTCTTTGATCTTTAGAGAAAAAAATACGCATTAACTGACATGTGAAACAAGGATTTGTATCGATTAAATCCCGCGAAGGAAAACCCCGCCTTTCTTTTTTAACACTAGTAAATGTGCCCGTGCGTTGCTACGGGTCGCTGCTAGACCATCGATGACGCCTTGAGCTACTGTACTGGGTTGGAAGAATTGTGGTCGGATAGGGAGGAGTGCTCAATGTCTCGCAGGCTTGATAAGATATAGTACCTCTTTAAGGGGCGGAGTTCAAGTGAACCAAACAAAATTTGTTAGTATATTCCTTATCAAATCACAGTAGCTAAGACTAATGAAATAATTGAACCCATTGTTTAGCAGAGCTGAAACCATTGATACGAGCTACTACAAATGCACCAAAACCGTCCGGTATGCAAGCATGTCGAGAGGGAGCTTACCAGAAGCCGATGAGATGGTTATCTCAGTGTCGAGCATGTAAATAGCGGGAATATGAGACATGCAGCCACCTATCTTACAATTTACAGCTAGCAGAGCAGACTATGATATCCTACAGCTTAGAAAAGGCTCACGTACTATCTTTTTTGAAGAAGTACCTCTTCAAAATCAAGTAGTCGCCTATATACTGAATTACTTTTTATGCTTTCAGAGCCCGTGACTTGCTAAATCCCCCCTATTGTCTAATTTGTAGGCACAATTGCCTATTGACATGATAAAGACAGAGCGACTTTGCTTCAGTTAATAAATGCCTCTACTTCTAGCAAAAGTGCCCGTGCATTGCAATGGGGAAAAATCAGCTCCCCCTAGTTGAATGGCTATCTACCCTGTTCAAACATTTCGCGAAGCATCACCGTGTTATCGACATGAAATAAAAAGTGCATGCCAATGCTTAGAAATGACATGTTCATTGTCATTATAAAAATGGTTAATTTAAATATCAATCCTGTTGAAGGCAAATTAAGGAGTTAATTACATTTTAGATTCAGATACAATAGACAGATACGTAAGATGCATCACTATTATGTGGATAAATAAGTTCAATGAATACATGTTAGAATTGCAACACGATGATGTTGTTCATACCAAATAGTATCCCATCGCTACTCATGTGTCTATGAGTTATGGATCATACAGGAAGATACAATATCTTGGTAGTTCGTGCAGTGCATAAAGGTAAGTTCAGGTATGAATCTTTCTTGGTGATTGTATCCCCATCAAGTCAAGTTGGTCCTTCCTGCAGCTAGCTGCAACAAGCGTTGCTCTATTACAGGTACACATATAGTAGAAGGATTTCGATTCTCTAGTTTATTGTCTAAACCCAACAAGGAATAATAAAAATAATATTTGACCAAAGCTGTTGCAACTTCTCTAGCAAATTTCGATGAAGATTATCTAAAACCAAGAAGGAATAATGAAAATAATATTTGATCAAGGCTGTTGCAACTCCTCTAGCAAATTTCCGCTAAGCTCTGCTAAGCATAACATGCAATCTTACTATATGTATTATCACAGCCAACCACTAATGCACATCTTCAGCCAAATAACTACAGAGGAGTAGAGTGGAATCATACAATACCTATGACCGGGACAACAATCTTTTTTGCTGGAACTATTTTTTATGGGACCGGCCAAAACTTTTGCTGCGGCCTGGCGGGAGCGAGCCATTGTTTTTGCTGGAAATGACGAGTTTTTTGGCCGTAAACACTTTGTTGGAAGAAAATATAAATAGCATTAACTAACAGCAAGGCTATTGGATCTTGACACCAAAATAGTCAATTAAATAAGTAGAAGTTGAGAGGAACTACTGCTATTTAAAAACAGAGGCATATTCTGTTGATCAAATCAGTAGGGTTTTTTAACTGAAAAGGCCTTTCCGTTAAGCAAAAAACCTTAGATAAATCATTATTCATGCACCTTGCCAATTAGCACAAATAGAGATGCAAATTATCCCAGAGAGTTAGAAGACCCAAAAAAATTAACCCGCACATGGTGCACTCATACATAAGAGAAGACCCAAGCAGAGCGATCAAGCCATGCAATTCAAGTTATTAAAATACTAATTAGTTATTGTATCTCGACGGATAGTCT